>NW_015664997.1:220515-222921 GCF_001515625.1 Sinocyclocheilus rhinocerous | reverse complement strand
GTCAATGTGCTAGGATGTCTGGTAAGGAGGTTCTTCTAGTAAAAAAAAAAAACAAATGTGTGAGCTCATTGCCCTGGCTGATCCCACACTAACTGTGTGTGCATGTTGTGCATGTGTGTATTCAGATGTCATCATGAGACTTGGGCTAATAAAATCAAAGCCAAGAAGATGTGAAGAGCAGGGTGGCTAATGTATGTATGTGTGTGTGTGAGTGAGTGAGTGAGTGAGTGAGTGAGTGAGTGAGTGAGTGAGTGAGTGAGTGAGTGAGTGAGTGAGTGAGTGAGTGAGTGAGTGAGTGAGTGAGTGAGTGAGTGAGTGAGTGAGTGAGTGAGTGAGTGAGTGAGTGAGTGAGTGAGTGAGTGAGTGAGTGAGTGAGTGAGTGAGAGAGAGAGAGAGAGAGATAGAGAGCGAGCGAGCATGTATTAATTTGCCAAGCAGGCACAATTATCGACTGATGCCGATAATCTTGAAATGGCCAATATACTAACATTAATATAACACTCCAGTGTTCCCCCTAGGTTTACAGCTTTTTTTGGGGGGGTCAGTATGCTTAATGGTTAAATTAAATTTTATTAATCAAAAAGTATGTCTAATTAATTAAAATCATGAAACTTAATTTAACATCAATTTATTAAAAGTTTAACACAAATTACATGTTTAGGGTCCTATGAAATGTTTTATTTTTTCCAACCTTATGCCTTTTAGCATGTCTAACTATTTGAAAGCATAAAAACAAGTTTCAATTAGTCTTACAATGGCCTTACGATTTTTTCCCCTCAGAAATTCTGTGTTGAGTATTTAAATTTTTTAAGGCATAAAACATTCATTTAATTTATCTTTTAAATAATGAAAATTAAACACATTTAATTTTTTGGGGAAAATAAAGGGGATTTAATATTACAATTAAAATATTGAAGAAATATTGTATGATTATTCCTTAAAAATAAGATTTTAATAATTTTAGTAGTAGTATTACGTACATTCTACTGAACAACATAGCCTAATATATTTCTGCCGCAATGTCTTCAAGTAACACCGAAATTGTATTTTGACGGGTTGCCGTGAATACCTTTACATTTCTGTGTGTATGTGATATGAGGATAGTTTTACTCAAATGAAATGATAAAATGCTCATTAAGTGACTCTCAGAGCAGTTCTGGAGATGTTGTTCATGTATTTATGTCCTCATTAGTGAGACGGCAGACGTTAATATCACCGGAAGCGTCCGCTTCAGTACAAGTAGTAAACAAAACCGCATCTGCGCCAAAATCTGCACCATTCATTAACACACAGAATTCATATTTAAATAGTCATTTTGCGGCTTAATATTTACAAATACTAGTGGGAGTGTGCTCACTTATGTGCGCGCGCATCGGGGCGGAACTCCGCTGTGCGCGATGCAGAGAGCGCGACCATGTAACGTAGAGACAGAAATGACATGCCGTTGTGTAAATAAGATAAATAACATAAGGCTATTTAGTTTGTTTAATAAAAGAACAAGGTATAGACCTGTTTTTAAATTTTAATTAACTTGACATTCAAGGGGGGCGGGGGGGTGCCGTTGGGAGGGCGCCCCTAATATAATGGCAGGGGAAACACTGCACACAAAGCAATATTAATAGTCTCTCAATTGTTAATGATCACAGTTAACACCACAGACATTAGCATGTTTCTAAATTCTGTAGGCCATTTTTTAGGCTGTTTTCGGTAAGTACAAATAGAAGAACATGCTATTTATACCAAGTACGAATAGCAATAAATCCTATTTACACTAAAGGTAAGGTCACATTTACTGCTGCTTAGCAAAATGTGCATCATTTATGCCCACTACCGTAGAAACCAGTGGCCTGTTGCGTGAAGCCAGCTGAACAAACTCTGAGTTTCAGAATAGGTTCAGAGTTGACAAAACCAAACAAATCCAACCGGATTCAGCAGGCCCACAATGCTCAATATAAGCATTGAGTTTGATCCAGAGTTTGTGATTAACTCAACAGTGCATGCGCCTGAAAGTGTGACATGTGCAGCAAACAGCCAATCACACTGAACATGGAGAGCATCGGTTTGATTCACCTCTCGCGAGAGTCAGTGCAATTCACTTTTCTGCTGAAGGTTAAGAGTTGTTGTTATTAAAAATATAATGAATTTAAATCCATTTACTAGGCAGGAATAAACACTGTTGCTGCAGCAGAAGTTTGAGAAGGCAGCAGAAAGAAAATTACAGTTTAATTTAAGTTTATTGCCACATCAGCTTCACAGGCTATTTCATGGCAAAGATTATACATTAGAAAAACAATAAAGTAGTACACAATACAATAAAAATAAATAAATTAAAAACAATTCTAAAACAAAGTGTTGCACATAAAATTCTATAAAAGATTCTTTAAATTTACTTTTGAAAGAAATTGT
>NW_015664997.1:217319-219463 GCF_001515625.1 Sinocyclocheilus rhinocerous | reverse complement strand
TTGCACATAAAATTCTATAAAAGATTCTTTAAATTTACTTTTGAAAGAAATTGTAAAAGTTTTTCTGGGTCCATCTCATAAAAAAATTCAACTGAATTTAATAATTTATATAGTTTCACAAAGAGCTCAAAAGAAAACATATTTCAAAGCTTTATATTAAAACGTATTTATATGTATATGTTTAAATTAATTTAAATGCAAAGTTTAATATTAATTGCCAGTTCATATAAATTATTTGAATATATTATATGAATTACAATAATTAAATAATATGAATATAAATAATAATTAGCAGCAAAAGATGGTCAATTTTGTCTCTAAAATTCTTTCACTGTAAACTGCTTTAATTTGGAGCGACAAATACAGGGGGAGTGGCTTGATTGCATCAGATATATGTCACTTTGCTCACAGCTGATTGGTCTAGTTTGGGTTTGCAATCTCTAACCCAGAATAAAACCTGCTCCGGAGCAAGGTAGCCAGGTAGAGTAAGTTAGTAACGATGGCAACGAAACCCGCTCAAAACCAACCCACCTTCTTAAGCCTGAAAACTCAGATTTTGCACAAACGAACACAAATTTACCTGGGTAAAAACGGAAACCGGCTTCATGCAACAAGCCGATATGAGAATACATCCTGTCTCTACAAGAAATAACTCAAATTACGGTCTAGTACAATATTAAATTTTTCTCAACCATAATCTCAACAGTTTCTGAAACCCAGTGGTTTACTGTGATTTGGTTTCATTCTGTGCTCAGTTTTTGCCATGCAACAAATCTGAAATATGTTGACGGGTAGTTTTACAGAATAAATAGTTCCACACCCAGGTGATGAATGACAGGAGTTTTGAATTTTGGAGGAAAGATCGAATCTAACATGGTCAAAGTGTACTGACTCACACAGAGAGAATGTAGGGTGCAGTACAGTTGGACATCTCTCTGTGGCCACTAAAGGGGTTACGAAGACATTAATATTTTTGTCAGTATGCTTGTTTAAGAAAATTCTTTACATAGATAAAGAAAGCATGTATTTCATTTGTATATGCAGAGTCTCTTTACATCCGCATCCATAAGCAGGAGAGCAGAACTTATCTACACACATGGAAACAATAGTGGCTTTCAGCACTACATTCCTCTGAAATGCTAGTTTTAAAACACATTTGAAAATGATTACTGCATAGAACCGCTAACTACATAAGGGTATTTACAGTGTACATGAGGCAGAACGAGTGACAGAGTTAAACCAGTGAGGCCACTAGCTCTCGTTGCATTGTGATTTTCTCATGTGATAGAGACAGGGTGGGAATGAACACCCGCTACAAGCCAAATGTGGGTATTTTGGTGCATAACTGATTTAACAGTCATGGTGGCGTGTGACCTGTCTCGGATTGGCCTTTACAAGAAGTTTTCGTTTAGTAACAATGATGTGCAGCGTTTGCAGAAGTTTATATTATATGGGATTCAAATGAATCTCAGGTCCATGTAAAAGAATGCAAAAAATGCCTTTTTTCGCTTGTTAAGGCTAATTCACACTGTACTGACAGATGCAGACCAATGACAAGTTTACAGTATGTCACTTCTCAGACCTTCCACGAGCCAGCAAATGAGCGCCGATCAACAGCAACAGACACCGACACACTGATCCAACAAAAGCAGACAAATGCTCACAAAACTTAACTGGTTGCAGGCAGCAAATACTATAGATAAGAGCAGTGTTGTTTTGTTAACTAAAACTAAATCGATTAAAACAAATTTCATTAATTGATATAAAGCAGAAAATTATAGAAATATTAGATGAAAAAAACAAGAGTTAGCAACTAACTGAAAGTAAGTTTCAGTACTAAAATTACAAAAAAACAAAAATAAAAAAATAATTAAAGCTTAATAGATATTAATATAAATAAATCTAAAAATAAAAACAAATTCAAAACATAAATAAATACCGTATTGTCCCGAATATAAGACGATGTTTTTTTCTTGGAAATACATCTGAAAAAACGCGGTCGTCTTATATTCAGGGTCTAGACTTTGACATGTCAATAATACACCCACAACAATAGGTGGCGCCAAAACCGCATAAAACGAGTGTGCCATGAAATACGTAATGTAATGTGTGTTGTAAAGATCGCGACTAAAAACAAAAGAAAA
>NW_015664997.1:216225-217017 GCF_001515625.1 Sinocyclocheilus rhinocerous | reverse complement strand
TTTTTTTTTTTTTTTTATGGTATATCAAAAAGGGTATTTTTTTTAAATGTGATTGTTGGTACATTTTACCAGTTTTTATCATACTTTCAAAACAAAAATTAAAATAGGAAAAATATGCAATATGAAAATAATTGAAGACAAAATGTGTTTTACTGAGAAGAAACAAGATTTGGTTTTTAAAAAGCCTTTTTCCAAAAGGTACATCTGGAAAAAGGGGGCTCGTCTTATAATCAGGGTCGTCTTATATTCGGGCCAATACGGTATTACAATAGTATGTAAGTAATATAAAATAATAGGAGAAGAATATGCTATAGCTGAAAAAAAATACTTTATGTATACAGATAAATGTAGGTTATGTTTTACAGTACCTCATTTTCTTTTGGTATTGTTTGTTATTTTTAGTATTTTCCAAAAGAAGCAGGATATACAATAACGATGAGGTTGCTGAAAAACAAAATCGCAAAAAATGGAAAGTGTGAATGCAAAAAGAACTTGGTTCTTTTTACTTGCATTCACTTTTTTTGTTTAAGGGTGTATTCACACCTGTCTTGTTTGGTTCGATTGAACCGAACTCAAGTTTGTTTCCCGCCTTGGTGCGGATCTTTTGGGCAGGTGTGAATACAGCAATCGCACTTGAGTGCAGACCAAACAACCGCACTGAGACCCAGCTGAAGAGGTGGTCTCGGTCCGGTTCCAAACGAACTCTGGTATGCTTGAGAATTTCTGTCCAATGAATGGATGACCTTAGGACACGTGTGGTTTTGTTTACAATTTCTGGTTCACTTGCAAAAA
>NW_015664997.1:204206-216147 GCF_001515625.1 Sinocyclocheilus rhinocerous | reverse complement strand
AAAGATCTCCATGATTAGCCTGTTTTTGCACTTCCTGTTTTTCCCTGCTTGAGAATTTCTGTCCAATGAATGGATGACCTTAGGACACGTGTGGTTTTGTTTACAATTTCTGGTTCACTTGCAAAAAGGGCGGTGTGAAAGCGAAGCACACCAAACAAAACAAAAAATCAACATTGTATTTGGTCCGGACCAAAGCAAGTGAACTAGCGGACTTTCCTGGTGTGAATACACCCTAAGTTTGGAGAGGACTCTAAAGAAAAAGACAAAAACACGGAGCGATAACATCTACAAAGATTTAACGCCTTTTCTTCAATTTCACAGCGAGTTATATAGTATTGCAACAAACTGTCTGATTAAATTCTGCATTTGGCTGGTGGGTTAAAAATTCATTTCCCTTCCCGAATAGCAATGCTTATATCAGAGATCCTGACCAGTCCACTTTCATTTTCTCATTAAGCCTAGTGCTCTCCTGACTAAATATGGCCGGCTGTTCAGTGGGGTGGCTTTCTTTACTTAAACCCCCTTCCAGCTCTCCTCTGAGCTCCCTCAGCGCAGTGAGGAATGCCCTGGATTTTGTCATCTTGTTATTTTGGGGTGAAGAGGAGTGAAGTAACTCTGCTCTTTTTCACAGGATGGCTGGAAAACAATAATGTTGTCAGGGAGTCTTAGTCTCTGATCTCACTGGTCTATACTATATATTTGTGAGTAACACTGCTTCAATCAAAACGGTGTCTAAATTCTTTCCATGAATAAACAACTCCCTAAACTCCATGACAAACAAATAAAGAATCTTTCTTTTTTTTATTGTGAATGTCCTCTGCAGTTCAGTGAATACAAAAGGGTTTGGATTTAAAATGGTTGTGTAGTTAGATAAGGATTCTGATTATGTTCCAGGCAAGATGTTTTGAAAGCAGACTTGAAGAAAAGAAAAATCTTAGGAGGATATTTCTTAATATCTCAGTTGTTTCTTCTAGATAACAATGGGCTCATTCATAAAACACGTGAATATCTGTGCAAATCTCTTGTAAAAATCATTCTAAGGTAAACTCTCATGCAGTGCCAGATATAATGGATATGGATGTATGAGAAAAGAAAAACCTTAATTTAGATTTACACCATTTTGTTGTTGTTAGTGTTAAAATGAGTGTTAAAAATTGTGATGTAACAGAAGTAGTGATAGATTATTTCTGTCTTGTTACAACATCTAAGTGAAACGGATTATCAAAAAAAAAAGGAGGGTGGGGACTTGGTTCTATTCATTGGCTTTTGATTGGATGGCAGATCTGAATGTGAGCTTGCAATCGATTGTAAGATGTAGGGTTTAAACTAGGGCTGTCAAAAAAAGAATTTCGACTATTCGTCGAATTTAAAATAAAAATCCACATTTGAATGCAAAAACGTTGCATTCGAATTTTAGGTGTGCGTTAAGGAGGCAGCCTTATCAGTGGCACATGAGATGCGATGACGATGTAAGTGTCGTTGCATTATAATGTATTCGTTATCCTGTCCAGTTGAAGCCACTAGATGCTGCGCTGCTGCATTGTTCATTAAAAATATTGCGGAAAAAGAGAACATCAATGCGGAGAAGACCTTGCTTACATCAAAACTGAAACCAAGCCGTTCACACAGAATGCATATTTCGCGCATTTTCTATAAGGACATCTATCACCATTGCACTCGCGTCTCGCACAAAAGAGGCCTCAGGAGAGAAGCCAAAAGTTTTTCTTCACCCTAACTGAAATTATGCATTTTAAATTATAATATAATTCGAATTTTGATAATATTTAAGTACAAAATTCGAATTTAGTTTTTCAGCCATTTTGACAGCCCTAGTTTAAACAGATAAAATGATTGAAGTCTTGCATACAGCACCAGACAGAAGTCTGTTGTTTCACAGGAAGATCAAACTATCAAAACATTAAAAATAAATGAAGAAAAATATAAGAAAGAAGAAAAAAAAAAGAAACATGGATAAATTTGTTCACTATAAGATCATCAAAATGCATATAGAGTATAGTGAATTTCCATTACATGCTAACTTTACTATAAAAGGTGGTAATATTTTGTACTCTGATTCTGACTATTTTAGCGCTGTCATGATTCCTCAATTAAATTTGAGTATTCGATTATTTAAAAAATCCTCGATTGCATTTTGCCCATGTCGGTTAACCGGCAAAATACAGGAAGTGGTGCATTCCACGGACGACAATCCATGAAAAGCATTATTAGACTGCTTTCTAAGGCCGCACGAAATATTAAAGGGGTCATATATATTACAGTATATGCGATGGCGACGCAGACGGCAGCCTCAGTGTTTGGCTCTCCAGTGTTTGTACTGTTTTTGTTAGTTTTTCCTGTTTTTTGTTTCTCAAACACGATCAGTTTTACCAGGGATGAGCTGCTGAACATTCGGCAGAACACACCACACAATCTTCTACCGGATTTCGTTTATTCGGACGTTTTGCTGAACGTTGTAGTCGGCGGAGCTGCTGCGCTGATCAAGCGCTTCAGGACGCGCAGACGGGGGAAGAGAGCCGGCGTGCTCGTGAAGCTCAGGAAGCGCGGATTCAGAACGCCGTTTCCCAGCATCCATATGGTGAATCTCCGCTCTCTACCCAACAAAACGTACGAACTTCTTCTGCTCTCCCGGACAAATAAGGATTTTTCACACTCTGCTGCTCTGTGTTTCACGGAAACCTGGCTGAATGACGCCATTCCGGACAGCGCGCTACAACTGCCCGGCTTTCAGCTGTTTAGAGCAGACCGCGACGCAGAATCAACGGGGAAATCACGCGGCGGCGGGACATGTTTTTACATCAACGAAAGGTGGTGTACAGATGTTACAGCGTTAAAGAAGATATGCTGTTCCGATCTAGAAGCGCTTTTCATTAACTGTAAGCCGTTCTATTCGCCGCGGGAGTTTCACTCGTTCATTCTCGTGAGTATTTACATTCCTCCGCAAGCGCACGTGTGGGCTTGAGAACGGCGCGACCGGCGGATTCGACGAAGGAGCGTCCGGAGGGCTTGCGGCAACCACATGTGACGACCCCAGGCTGGACTCCGCTTCGTCCATGGTGAAAGCCGATCCGGCGATCCACAGCACAAAGTATTTCCTCAGCAACCAGCACGGCTCCAATTGTAACACTCCAAAGAGAAAGGAAAAATTGAAATCGCATCATATGACCCCTTTAAAACCATTAAAAAATCATAATAAAGCATAGTGCTATGGTGAAATCATAGAGGCTGCATTTCAATTAAATAGGCCTATATGCGCTGGGGGTTTAATATGTGCTTTATTTATATGCATGTAGGTTACGTGCATCTCAGAGCGGCTCCATTCATAGTAAATGCTGCTCCACACAAACTGTTATCATTTACATGCGCGGAAAGTCGCTTATAACGTTCATCTGGGAACAATGTGCACCATTTTATCAGACTAATAAGGTAAATAATTTATAAACCTATGCCAACAAAGTAGAATACATAATTATCTTTCTAAATATGTTAACTGTTCATCGCGACTTCAAGATAAAAGGTTAAACCCTCGCTCTGAGTTGGCACGTTTCGATGTCCACATGCTCTTGTTCAAGAAATGACATTGGCTGTAGCATTTCTGTCATAAAGAAGTGGCCAAGTATTAAAGATTAGATGGACATTTGAATTAAATGTTGTTTAGTCAATAAACAAGGATTAGATCGCTCTGTAAAGTGTAAAAATAATCGTCAGGCCCTTGGTGCCCTCTGCAGGCATTTGATATAATGCATAATGTACATTATTTATGATTATATTGTTTTATTACATTTTTTACTGTTTTGTTCAATAAAACCAAATGATTACTTACTTTTGAAATTTTATTTGAACCAATTATTATTGCCTCATTGCTATTAATTATATATGTATTTTAAGTCGTTTTAAAGTCTATTGCTCGCTTAGGTCTATTTTTATTACCACAAAAAAATTATCAGATTACTCGATTAATCATCAGAATAATCAACCAATTACTCGATTACCAAAATAATCATTAGTGACAGACCTAGACTATTTTCAGTCCTGTAATATCAGCCAAATATTTGACCCATTTCATTTATGATCTGTTTTTTAATTTTAGAAAATTTGCGCTTGAGCAGGGGATAGTTCAATACACTACAAACACTTGGTATACACTTTTTTGTCAATCTGGATGCATAAAACAAAACTTCAGTGCCTATGCATAGTGCCCTGTCAAACAGAAACAAAAAAAGCACCATCATAATTTTACCAGAGCTACCATGAGTTTAATTGTCATTTTTGCATAGTGCCCTGTCAAACAGAAACAAAAAAAGCACCATCATAATTTTACCAGAGCTACCATGAGTTTAATTGTCATTTTTGCCTTGATGACATATCTAAACAGAAAGTTGACAAACATGTCAAAAGACCTTTATTTAGTAAATATTCAGTATTCATACGTAAATAATCACGATATTCTTTGTTTTATTTTCCTGTCAAAATAACGGAGTTCCTTGGGAATTTTTCAGCTTTTAAGAAATGCCGGGTTTTCCGGTAGTGGGCGGAACTAATGCGCAAACGACAATCTCATTGGCTGGTGCTCACCTATTATCGTCCCTGTTTAGATTTCAGCAAATCAGTTCGAGCGAACGCACACAACCTGATTAATATTCATGAATCCAGAAGCTCGTTAATCCGTAGTGCGCTTTATATTGTTCTTATTAGTAGAATTCGTATAATAATAATAATAATATCTTATCAGTATTATTGTTAGGTTTATTTTTTTTCAATTTTTTACAGGAACACTGAATGACCAAAAAAAGCACCAGCACCAGTCCTAAGTTCATGGTTATATATATATATATAAAGTATAGTATTTCAGTCTGGCGAGTAAACAAAAAAATGTACTTGCCAATGGCGATTCAATTGCCAAGGTGTCCGTAGAGGGTTGCATACACATATTCATATAATGTAAAATATATGAAAAACATTTACATTAATGCAAAAGCGGGTACTTTAATCCAAAGCGACACAAGAAGAACAAAAGCAATTTGCCAATGAGCTAACAATATTTTTGATATACAATGGCAGGTTTATTTGATAACTATATTAGGACGCATGCTAGAGAAGCTCAGACAGATCGATTGGATTGTTTACATGAAGGTTTTCAATCCAATTAAACCATCAATTTGATTATAAACAGATTATCTGTGTACATGTAAACATAGCTATTGAGAGTAAACATCTATCCCCAAAACTAATGATGGTTTTGCAAACAATTTACAAAAATCTGCTCTGCTTGTATTTCATTAATGAGGCTGTCCTGCTGCTCAAATTCATTTCACCCGTCTCCTCTAGAGTTTCAGTAGAGATCTCAGAAGACTTTTAAATTTCCCAAGATATAAAATTTTGCAATCCAAAGTCGGAGATCTAAGCCATACTATTCACATTGTTAACTCTTAATAATATAAATAACTAATTAATAACACTTTTACTTTATGTCAACAATTGTCCCATTTGTCCCATTTTTACTTTTTAGAATTAACATATGATACAAAGTTGATGCATAACTGAGAACTAAACTACGAAAAACCGCCCACTGAGCAGTAAGTGTTTCTGTGGTGAAAGCGATGGGTAAAGCAGTGGGGAACAGAGTGAAGCCACAACTAGAGTATAAACCTCCTCGGCACCATCTCGCCACCAAACATCCGTCAGACAGTGTGGTGAACATCTACAGAACATCTACAGACTACAGCAGTCAATATAAACCTGTAAGCCTGTGCCAGATGCAATTACACAAGCTTCTGTCTGAAAGATGGTTGTGTTGGCATGGGGTGTGTTTACGTGTGTATGGATGTGTGTGTGTCAGCTTGTTTGTATTTCCTCTGGGTACACACACCTGAATGCATCTTTGAGCGAGTAAGACCTCTGCTGACAGGAGAGTGGAGAAGTTTGTTTGAGGAAGGTAAGACAAGCCAAAGAGTGTGTAAATGAATTGTGTGTTTAAAGATGCTTGTTGATTTGGAATGAATGAGAATCTGAATATTCATTACTGAGAAAATGTGGATGGAGATGACTCAGAAGCAGTGCTGGGGAGGATAGGGAGAGACGGGGATGTGATAGAGAGAAACGGTTTGAGAGAGAGTCATAAAGCAACTCAGACTCACATGGAAGATGCGTTTGACTCCTGAGGCCAGTTTCTCTGTCCGAAGTTTCCAGAGGACGGGCTGAGGGGAGTTCAGGACGAAGACCAGAGGTTTCTGGTGCACATGCAGGGACTGGATGGGCCGCAGATGTAATGACACCTGAACACAGCAAAGAAAGGGGTCAAATGAGAACGGCAAAGAGAAAAGGGAAAGGACACATGGGGCTCCGAACTGTATAAAGTCCTCAGAGCCTCAGCTGCTGGAATGACTTTTCAGACACCTAATATTATGCAGCCAATATAGAATTACAATCAAGCTAATAAAATGCTTATAAAATTTTGTTATGATGCGAGACACTATTTTCTATTCTGATACACATTTACACTCATATGTTTTAAAGGTGTACGGAAAATATGTTACTTTTAATTTGATGGTAACACCACGTGACATTTTTAGGAAATGTCTGATGAAAATGTTTTCTGAACTCAAACACTGAGTTCACAATTGCTCTTGCGTTGTAGCATACATCTCATAATATTTTAAGCACAAGAAAAGCTGCATATTTCATACATAGGATTTGCCAATGCAACGGCTATAAAAATCATGCTAGACAAAGCTTTTATTTATATCATAAATAAAATACAGTTCACTGAAATCCCCCCACAACTCCATTTGCATTTATGGTGACCCCATGTGTGGTTTTGACCCCAATGTCTAGAACCTCTGTGTCATAAAAACCTCCCATTCCTCTAATCCAAATGTCTCTCCTGTCATCTTTTCTCTTTCCATTCCATTCCCTCCTCGCCTGCATTCTGTAGTTCTTTTTTAGTAATGTCAGTGCCAAAAACATGACTACAGCAGCACTGTGGATGCCTGTTACTCCTTATCAGAGTTTGTGCTATTTATGTCTCTCCACCCTGCTGATAATCACACAGTGACTAAGAAAGCCGTGTTTTTCTTTGGATGGCCACAATATGTGGCCTCACTGGTATTTGAACTTTCACACACAAGCTCTTTTGTTCATAAAAGATGGTGATAGTGAATTGAGCGAGAGAGCTGTTCAACATGGATGGATGGATTACCGAGGATGAATAGTTTATACAGATTGTTTCTACTTAGTTTGAGCTTTAATGTTATAATATACACAGACGTTTAGCAGATATTCAGCTTATTTATATTTTGCGTTATTTTTTAAATGCTGGCCTAATGCTAGAGACATGCAGACAAATGTCTCTGGCCACTGCCTCATGTTTGGTTCTTGTTTTTTTTCCAGTGTTTTTAAGAAGGTTCATAAAATCTACTTTAAATAAAATGACTAGTCAGTGAAAACGAAAAAAAATATGAAAATATACAATTTCGCACTTACCCATTATAGAGATAAAAGAGAGAAAAAGAAAGCTGTGGATTTGGGTTCTGTCACTTTAAATGTTCCAAAATCTGATTGTGACGAGTGGGGGCGGGGCAGAGAGCCATGGGAACGGAGAGAGGCCGGTGGAGTAATTGATAATGAGCGACACCTGCACCACTCACCATTCTCGAGTCCCACGGATTTTATTTTGTGTTTTGGTTCTGTTTGTGCGCGACAGTCGTCCGCGAGGGGCTGTCGCGCTATTTTGTGTTTATTTTATTAGCGTTATTATTTACAAAATAGCTCGACAGCCCCTCGCGGACGACTGTCGCAAACAAACAGAACCAAAACACAAAATAAAATCCAGGCCTGGTCCTCTCTCCTCTTTCACTGTCGTAGCTCCTTTATCCTTCCTTCCGGAGCTCCTCCGTGGGACTCGAGACCGGTGAGTGGTGCAAAACACAAAATAGCGCGACAGCCCCTCGCAGACGACAGAACCAGAACCAGAACACAAAATAAAATCCAGGCCTGGTCCTCTCTCCTCTTTCACTGTCGTAGCTCCTCCTTTTATCCTCCCGGAGCTCCTCCATGGGACTCGAGACCGGTGAGTGGTGCAGGTGTTGCTCATTATCAATTACTCCACCGGCCTCACTCCGTTCCCATGGCTCTCGGCCCCGCCCCCACTCGTCACACTGATTTAGATTCTGAGGTGGTGTTTAGTTGGTGTTTTGTTGCTCTATACCTGGGCCTGCAGTCTCTGTCGGGGCCTAATGGGCCAAATATAACCTGCTGATTTAGGGCCTGCAGTGGGGTCGAAACTAAACTCCATTCCAGACATGATTTGATTCACTACCTCTCAACACTGACCTGACAAACAAGCACTGCCTCGTCACCTTTAGAGCTTTATTACTGACCCTCTTCATCTGTCAGGCACTGACCGATCACCTACAGTTCAATTTGCAATCATTCAAATAAAAGTAACTTAAATTTCTGTTTGTTCCTCATACAAAGCTTTAATAACACATCAAAAGATCACAATTATGATACTTTTATGATGTTTTGTGGTCTTTGGAAGCTTGAAAGCTTATCAGTATACTTTTCTAAATTTCTCATCCTGTTTCCCACTGAATAACAACGTTTTGGAACAAAATGATGGTGAGAAAATGATGCTAGTATTTTCCTTTAAACTCTGAGGTCACTCAGGATACTTCATATAGTTTGAAACAGTTCCTTTCACGGTTGGCCTTTTATCTCTCTGATCTAAACTTGATTCTCAGGCTAATACTATTACACACTTGAGAACATATTCTCACGACTTCATCAGAACAGCCAGTGTTGAATTATTCACTTAACAAATTAGTCAATTAAACAATCAGACAGTGACAATCTAATCTGGCAATGACATTATCTTAGATCCAGTCAAAACAGCTACAAAAACTCGTTGGCTTTGATGCAGTTACTCAATGTGTTCGACTGGGAAAATTTTGAATGCACTGCATATAAAAACTTTATTTATGTATTATTACTTGCAACTAAAACACTGATATCTCATTTTATTCTTACTCTTGAGAGCAATATTCAGGTCCATAAGGCCATGTCCAACCAAACCATTTCTTGCAAACTTTATGTTTATGGCCAAAAACCTAACATCTTGTTGAAATGCCTTATGACTTTTATGAACCCAATAATTTAATATATATTACTAAGTATGACTCATGGTAATGGAGACCTCATCTGCATGGTTACAATGGACACGTCCCAAATGGGACACTTGATGTGGATGTGTGGTCTTTTGACTTTCTTTTGTGTGTATCTATGCATAAGATCAAAGGCTGTCACATTTTAAACTTAAGACTTAAAAGGTGCTCAATAGCACCCCCTATGTAGCTGCAGTGCATACTTGATAAGCCCATTTGAAAACCTACAATACAAAATTTCTGTAATTTTAACTGCAAAATATTGAAAAAATGCATTGCGGGAAAAAAACTGTTAATAGGTTAAAGGGTTAGTTCACCCAAAAATGTTTTACTCACCCCAGAGCCATCCTAGGTGTATATGACTTTCTTCTTTCAGACGAATCCAGTCGGAGTTATATTAAAAATTGTCTTTGATCTTTCAAGCTGTTTAATGCCACTCAGCGGGTGTTGCATGCATCAGTCCAAAAGAAGTTAAATAAAAAGCGCCCATCCATTAAAAAAAAGCGTCTCACACGGCTCCGGGGGTGAACAAAGGCCTCCTGTAGCGAATCGATGCGTTTTTGTAAGAAAAATAACCATATTTAAAACGTAATAATCACTTTAATGTAGCTTGCGCCAACAGTTGTACACGGAAGCAGCTCCGGGCTGATGACGTATGAGTTCAGCCTTGCGCATGCGCTTGTGAGACACTTTTTTTTTTTTAATGGATGGGCGCTTTTTATTTAACTTCTTTTGGACTGATGCATGCAACACCCGCTGAGTGGCATTAAACAGCTTGAAAGATCAAAGACAATTTTTAATATAACTCCGACTGGATTCGTCTGAAAGAAGAAAGTCATATACACCTAGGATGGCTCTGGGGTGAGTAAAACACAGCCTAATTTTCATTTTTGGATGAACTAACCCTTTCACAGTAAGTTAACATGTTATATACAGAGAGAAACTGTAAAATATCTAACCAGACATTTCATGTAATTTTACAATAAAATGCTGTTAATAGTTTTTGTTATCAGTTAGGTACATTTGGATTTTATGTTACATCTTCTGTTGTTTAATGAATGTTTATTGCATTATTTAAGTGTCATATGTTACCAGGATGGTGTTTTGTGTTTGTGTGAATGACTCTTGCACCTTCTGTATATTAGTATACTTCAGCTTGTTTGTACCGTTTGTTCTGTAAATGTGTTTACAGTTTTTCCATATTTTTTACTAAATTATTCTGGCAACCACAGCTGCCAAAATTATTTTGTAAAAACTACATATTTTTTTACAGTGTATGTTACCAAATTGTGGATTGGATGTAGTAATGTATAAAATAATTTATTGTACATTACAGAGTATGACTAAAGGTAACGGAGACTTCATTTGAATGTTAAAAATGGGCATGTCTCAAATAGGACACTTGATGTGGACATGCGATCTTGTGGCCTAGTACAGTATCTGTATCTGTCCACAAGATCACTGTCACATTTTTCTCACGGTTCAAAAATCTCATGGTTCATAAGGTAATCAACAGAGCCCCTATGCAGTCTCAATGTGCCCTCAATACGCCCTTTTGTGAAATTATGTTGCCAAATTGTGGATTTGATACAGTAACTTACACAGTAATTTGCTGTAGTTTACAAAGGACATCATCTGCATGCAAAAAAAAAATGTCTTAAATGGGACACTTGATGTGGATGTGCACGCTTGTGGTGTTCACTTCCGTGTATCTATCCTCAAGATCACAGGCTGTCACATTTTTATCTTATAGTTAAAAGGTGCTCAATAGCGCCTATTCAGCTGCAATCCGCCCTCAATAAACCTCTTTGTTGGGGCTGAGGGTGCCATTTGGGACAAGCTCAGTTCGTACCTAGTCCAACAAAACCAAATGAGATAAAACAGCCATAAACTTTGCCATTTCAAGATGTCCGCTTTAGAGGAAGCAGATGTGTTGGTGGATGGAATTCGGAGGCCCAGAGCTATGTAATAAGCGGCTCCCACGTAGCTGTGGGAGGACGCTGGAGCAAATAAGAGTGTTTAACAATGAGCCCAATAAAAGTGTGGCAATAATCATAATCATAACAGCAGGGCCTTCAGAGAGCAGCGAATGGACGATATTACAGAGTGCTTATCACAAAGGGTCTGGCAGACACAGAGCGGACTCAGACGCACAAGTAAGAGACTCTCGCTTTTTCTTCCACTGGATTTTTTTCCATTCACTTGCCTTCCTAATGTCTGTACTCAGTGGAAAATTTTCAATAAGCATCTAATATCTACCCCTCTCCCCTCTGGATCAATCTGAGCAGACATCCACAAACAAATCATATCTGCATGGAATGATTTTGACTAGAGAGGGAAAAAAATAAACTGATAAATCAATAAATTTGCTAAATAACGTCTCGGTTACGTATGTAACCCTCGTTCCCTGAAGGAGGGAACGGAGACGTCACGTCGGATGACCGACGAATTGGGATCTCGCTTAGAGGGACCAATCTACTTCGAGTGTAAACTAAACGAGCCAATGCACATTGGCATGCGATTATTGCATCCAGCTGCTGCTGATCACAGCGTGAGTATAAGTAGGCAGCAGATGCAACGCATATTCAGGTTTTCGCTGAGGAGCCGAGCCGGTGACCCGGCCGCTCAGCGGTGGTACAGGAGCTGTGGCGACGGGACGTGACGTCTCCGTTCCCTCCTTCAGGGAACGAGGGTTACATACGTAACCGAGACGTTATTTAGTCACAATTGCGAGTTATAAAGAGATATTTTATAAAAATATA
>NW_015664997.1:189133-204188 GCF_001515625.1 Sinocyclocheilus rhinocerous | reverse complement strand
TTTTTTTTACTGACTGTTCACTTGCCTTTAATCATGTTTGAACTTTCTCAGACTATAGTTTTTGCTGTGGTATATGAAGAAGTACTTAAAGTGTGTGGAAAGCAAAGTTACAATGATATAAAATTAGTGTCATAAATTTTTTTGTTTGTATGTTCACACTGATGTTAAAATGTCATTTTCTGATTTGTGACATTACTTTTTATGTAATGCTAAAACACTGCTGGTCACTTTCAGAAGTTGTAGTGATTCTTTATTTTCCAAGAAAGAATGTGAAACAAATTGGCTATATAATTTTCATTTTTAAATATTTTAAAATATAATTGAAATTGATTTTTCACACTTTAAGCAATATCGTATCGCATATCGAATATCGTATTTTTTAACAAGGTATTGCATATCGCATTTTTCTTCAATATTGCACAGCCCTACTCACCATTATGTCATTCTAAACCCATAAGACTTGCAATTATCTTCAAAACAACGGCGGCTCCTCCAATAAAAATTCAAAAGGCCTACACCAAAATTTTGATGCTTTAAAAACTTCATAAAGGGGTCATAAAAATCCATATAAATGAAATGGTTTAATCAAATTCTTCTTAAGAAACATGATATACAATATAATGAACAGATTTAATTTAGGTTTTTATTCACATATCCCTAGAGCACATGGTACCTGTAGGTGGAAACTCAAACATGTTTGCCTTATGCACAAACCAATGAGGTTTGTTCTTGTGCGCCAAGTAAGTACAGTTGGGCTTTCATTATAAAATCTTCACTTGTGTTTTGAAGATGAATGGAAGTCTTACAGGTTTGGAATAACATGAGGGTGAGTAAATTTTCATTTATGGGCGAACTATGCCTGTCAACAAGAACCAGAGAAAGAAAATTGACTAAAATTTTGTCTAAAGAAAAGGATGTGGAGAGTTATAAGGAGAGGGGCTCAAGCACAAACTCTCCTGGTTGTAAAAATCACGGAATTTCAGAATCAGACAGAAACAATTCCAAAAAAAAATGAGTCATTTAGAGAAGGCACAAACACAGTCGTGCCACCGTTCCAAAACTGCACCAAGGTGAGAAGCAAATTACCTTGGCTAGGCATGAGCTAAAATCCCAGCTCTCCAGGGTAAGCTCACATACTCCCCATCACACATTGCTGCTGAATTGCAGACAGAGTTGTTAAACTGAGCAAAGCCAGGCCTCAGAAGAGTGAAGTGGTTGAGATGATCACGTTTTGAGAGATAAAAAGAAAGGCATGACCAGTGTGAAGCCCAGAGTGTGAGTCTGGACCTGATTTCACAGGCCGCTGCACTAACCGCTGTCTGATGGTGTTGCGGGGGCCCGTCCGGCCTAATTGAGTTACAAAGAAACTACAGGCTCAGATAGGAGACAGCTGCACCTCCCTGTACAAACCCAGCACAGAGGCTAGCATTACTGCAGGGGGTGATGGGAAACCGATCACACCATGTCATTTAACTCACCAGCAACCAACCATTCAAATCAACAACTCAACCTCGGTGAGAACAAACAATGTCAGCAAGACACCGCAGTTCCTGTGTGGAGACTGTGCTGTTCCTGTCTATCTGTCTTTGAAACCTTCATGATTCTTGCATTTTCGTGTAAAGCACTAATAAATCAACTCTGTCAACTCTCTATGTACTGTATATCTATCTCTTTCACTGCTGACAGCAATTCCCTGTTAAAAGGAAAGGGTGTTGACATTATTGATAGAGCTCATTATGTGACTTGATAGTCCTCCCAAAATTTCAGTTCACTAAAACATCCTCTAATTAGATGCCAAATAATGTAAGATAAGCAAAACATAGCAGTCACAGTGTTCCCTTGGGCCGTGTGAAGATTTGGGAAACGGGAGCAGATGGGTGGGAAAGAGGGAGTTTATTTAGGAGAACGATAGGCAGATAATATGGAATCATAAAGGGGGAAATGAGGAAACAGACAAAGATGGTGGTTGGATGACAAGTCCATTTTAAGGATGTCAAAAGTACTGTTATTTTGCAAACAATTTAAAAGTAATATAAAAATCAGTCAATTGTATGGGTAGTATAAAGTACAATTTGGTAAACAGTTTTCTCTTTATTTTATTAACAATTTTAACAACTGCTTGAATACGAGTGGATCTCATTTGAATAAGCATTGCTTAACCACTTAAAGGATGAGTTAGCATTTTCATTTTCAAAATTGCTAGTGATAATAAAAATTGCACTGCCATTGATAACAACTACTGAAATTTTGGCATTGTGACAATCTTAGTCCTAGTCCAAGTAGAAATAGTTTAAAACTATTTTAACTATGGAAGTCTATTGGTGCTCACAGTAAATAAAAAAAAATGTAAATTTATTTCTTGCAATTGCAACTTTCTCAAAATTGCAGCTTATTTCTTGTAATTGTGTTTTTTTGTCACAGTTGTGACATTATTTCTAGCAAATTCTGACTTTATATCTTAAACTTTATTTGTGATGTTGCACTGTCATCAAAAGGAAAAATGGTCAAAATCTGTGCCTTTTGTCACATGTATGTTCCTGTCCTCGTCATGTGATTTTTCGTCTCCTGTTGTATGTGATTAATTAGTTCATTTGTCCCAGGTGTTTCCCGTGATGTTTCATTGCTCCCAGGTCTCGTCATCCCCTCCTCCTGTCTGTATAAATAGTGTTCCCTGTGTGTGCTCCAGCGTCCGGTATTGTTTATGTCTACTCGTGCTACGTGTGATTCCCCGTGAAGATTAATAAATTCCTTTGTTTTTGTACTCTTGGGTCTCCTCGCTCCTTGCTCCGTGTTCCCGCACCGTAGCAGCTCGTGACAGAATACCGGACCCTCACAGTAAGCGGCATCCCTTCCCCGTGTTTAATTTCCGTGTTTTTGAAAGTCTTTTTGTTTTTTCCCGTTCGTTTCTCCCCGCCTTAATGGAGGAACGAGCAATGTTTGTCGCGTTAGCTCAGGCGAGCCCAGACCCCCTCGTCTTTGCGAGCGCGTTCGTGCCGCTCGCCCTCACCAGCTCCCTCGAGGGGGAAACCCTTGCAACGCTGTTCCGGATTGGGATAACGTTCCATCATCCCACGGAGCTCCCAGACACCACCGACCTCGACTGGAAGGAGACAGTCATTCGGTGTCTGGAGAGCCTGCGATCCCGATCCGGAACCCCTCCGCTGGCCATTCCCCTCACTCCAGTGCCAGCTCCTCGAAAGCGCTTTGCTATGCCGGCTCCTCCAGAGCACCCTCCAGTGCCAGCACCACGTCGGCGCTACCCTGATCCCCAGTTCAGCCCTGGAAGGGCTTCTGTTCCAGAGTTAAGCCCAGGAAGGTGTTTCCCATGATGTTTCATTGCTCCCAGGTGTGTCTCGTCATCCCCTCCTCCTGTGTGTATAAATAGTGTTCCCTGTGTGTGTGCTCCAGCGTCCGGTATTGTTTATGTCTACTCCTCGTGCTACGTGTGATTCCCCGTGAAGATTAATAAATTCCTTGGGTTTTGTACTCTTGGTCTCCTCACTCCTTGCTCCGTGTTCCCGCACCGTAGCAGCTCGTGACACCTTTAGGGGTAAAACAGCTTTGTACTTTGTACCTTTTTTTTTTGTATATATCTCAATTGTGACATTATTTCTCACAACTGCAACTTTATTATTTAAAACTGTTATCTCACTGCATATTGGATGAGGAAACAGTCTTCCATATTTAACTGCACAGATACACAAAGGCAGATTTAACTAAACGCAAAAAGAAAGACATTAGATCTCGAAAACAACTCTTTCAGTTATTTATAATGTTTGTTTTCTGGAAATAATGCAATGTTTGCACATTCTCTGTGACTGTGTCAGAGAAACACACTGTTAACATTGCTTAGCGAAGCAGAGATTTGAGTCAAGAGATTTTCTTGTAAATTTGATAAAATCACTGCCATGTGTCTGCGCATGAGCTTTCCTACGACTCCGTTTGACTGCACTCTGTTTGAAACAATGTAGAGCTATGTGAATGTCTGGCACTGTTCTAAATGCGAATCTGTGTGTGTTGTTTGACTGCATCTTGGTTCTTTCTGGATGGCTGAAAGAGAATAAATGAGGTAAAGATTGAGGGTCAGATCAATCTGTTGAGTTCTGTTATCAGCACTGCTCAGTGATCTGTGACCTCTCAACCTGAAGCTCCTTTAGTGCACTGTAATGTCTATCTGCCTGTGTCTGAGCTCACAAACACACAGATATATCTACCTCATCAGCTCTCTGTGCAGACACATCAAAGCACATGGCCAACTGATAGCCATCACACTTTTTGTGTACTTTTTGTAAATTTGGGGGCAAGTCTGGATGATAAATCTGATAGCCCTAAGTCTCCTGATGTGTGTTATCTGACAAATGTGCACAAACACATGCTTGACCTTATTACAGAAGACCACAGACACAGGTTCTACTTTCTGATGAACATGCATTTTTTTGCCTCAGTGCACAGAAGCGAATTTACAAAAAAGCTGCAAAATGCAGTATTTCAGAACAAAAACCCAAATCATATTCACTTAATTCCCGCAATCCAGTTTAACCAGGCATTAAATATGCTAAATTTAGGCCGGAGTACTTAAATTTGCTTCTATTCTTTTCAGCATAATCACACCCCCTTTCTATGTCAATGTGGCTCATTAGATTCATATTATATATAGATTATTTTCTAATTTGTCAAACGATGAAAACGTATTTTGTCTATTTTTCCTCTAATATATATATATATATATATATTGTATATAATGAGTGTCTTTGTCTAACTGCACTTTTTATTTTTTCACTTGTTTTAAGTATAAACAAGTTAAAAAGATGTGACTAAATATGCAATATACACTTATATTCAAGACACATTCTTTACTGTAAGTACAAGTCTTAATATTTTATGCAGTTTTGCTCCTCAAATAAATGTATCCTCTTTAAAATATTTTTAGATGATTTTAATGTAAAACGTTTAATATCTTTAAAATATTAACAGAAAGACTAATAAAAAATTAAGTAGTAATTTTTTGCAGTGCACAAAACAGGCAATTTGCCTGGTGCAAACGTTGTGCTATTACCGCAGAATGCAGATGATAAAATGATAAAATGATTAAAAAGATGATCAAATAATGGAGAATAGCTTTAGATATAATGTCAGTTGTTAAAACTAATTCTCAGGCTGGAGGTGGCGGTGTTGTCACTGTCCCCTTCAACTCGTCAAAATTTCATGTTTGGGTTTGCGAGGCTCCAGTCTCTCTATCTAAGAATTCCACCTGATAAAACAATCATCCGCTCTGCCTCATGCTGAGCTGCGGCCAAGAGCTGGCGTTTGATGTTTAACTTTTGCTAAATTGATTAGACAAAGATGGCCTGTGAGTTAGATTAAACTGGCTTGGCTTTGTTTATTTTCAGCCACGCTGTGGAATCACACTCTCTGAGAGGGATAAGAGACACGGGCTATCCGCTGTTTGCTCTCATGTTGCTAAGAGAAAATTACGCTTGTTTGTCAAAAGATAGAGCGTGGTTATTTTTATGACACAGCCAGTTTTGACAAGGGAAATGCCACACCCTGTAAATGTCAGATAACTCCCATGGCTCTGCACTGTACCGGATGGCAATACACCAAAAGTATTCTGATACTGGTTTACAGAGAGTAGAACCAAAACTAATAGCACATGTACCACAGGATTTCACCTGTTACCACGTGAATATAACTTTAGACAACTCGAGTCCATCTTTGTTTAAATGTTTGCATTACTGATATGTATTCATCTGCACAATTATTTAAGTTACTCTTATCTTTTTTGACTCTATCAATATTTTGGCTTTTTTTGCCCTCACTAGCTTTCTTTAATCAAGTTTGAAACTGGTGGGTCAAGACCCAAAAATGCTAACAAAAACAACAACAACAACAACAAAACAACGAATCAAGGATAGCTAAGACTAGTAATAAGGATTTTTTAATTTTTTTAAGGTAATTAAGCCATATTTGGCGATTTTTTTGGCTGCTTGGTTGATAGAAAATTAGTTCTGTTTTCATTTGTTTGTGAATAAATGGAGTGTAAGAATGTTTCTTTTCATTAGAGCGTGTTTGTGTACAACTAATTTGCTATCATTGAATTGTATGATCATCTACCATCCTGCTATCACCATCAGCCACTGAAAACCCCATCATGCACATGACATACTTACAGTATCCATTCAAAAGTTTGGGGTCAGTATATTTGTTTTCTAATGGAAGGATCAATGTGACACTGAAGACTGCAGTAATGGCTGCTGAAGATTCAGCTTTGCCATCACAGGAATAAATTACATTTTAAAATATATATTAAAAAAAGTTTTTTTTTTAATTCTAGTATTTCACTGTTTTTAATGTATTTTTGATCATAAAAATGCAGCCTTCATGAGCATAAGAGGGTTCTTTCAAAAACCCATCAAAAACAGTAGTGTATGGGTTAAATTTGCAACCAAATCTGCGTCCTGAAGTACAACCAGCTGAGAACCACTGCTCCAATCTCCTTC
The DNA here is from genome assembly GCF_001515625.1 of Sinocyclocheilus rhinocerous. NCBI lineage: Eukaryota > Metazoa > Chordata > Actinopteri > Cypriniformes > Cyprinidae > Sinocyclocheilus > Sinocyclocheilus rhinocerous. The sequence continues at coordinate 197,688 of NW_015664997.1, read as the reverse complement.
AGCTGGTATATTTATTCTCATTCTGAGTAGTGCATCTAATCTAGTGTAAATGTGCCATAGAGTAATTCTTCTCTTATCGGACTGCAGAGTTCCTCTCCAGAACACACACTCTTGTCCCCACTACTTACTGGCCTTATCACATCTACTGCCACAGAATGAACGCTTTGTTTCCCCTCTCTTCGAGACGCTTCAACCATCCACACACACACACATACAGGCTTGCAGGCAGAGAGAAGGGTTCTGGCACTTTGATCCGTAGGTCACTGTGGAGACTGATGAGATCATTGCAGTTTTGTTCATTGAGATGAAGGAGAGAGTTAACCTGGAACTAAAGGATTACCGCCCAAGAGGCCTGTGTCAAAACAGAGCCATTCTCTGCCGCAGGAGTATCAGACTACCACCTTCCAGTCAGGCCTTTGTGGAGGTGGCAGTGATGGAGGGAGCAGATTGCAGGCTTGAAACGGCCTCTCTGACTGGGCTGGTTTGCTGTTGTAGCAAGGCTTTCAGTGCAACTGTGTTTGAAGTGGAGAGAATCCGCCTCCCTGAACTCTTTGGATAAGAATACAGAGATCCACAGAAATATCTCTTATTTCTCAGCTCTCACAGCGAAGGAAAAGCTGTCTTGACGTACAGGGCTGCAGGGATGGCCACAGACATGGCTCTTTATCAAAAGCGCAGAAGGAAGACTCCTTAATGAGTCAGGATCTTTCTGCTCTGCCAAAAGCACATTCCACTGCATCGTCTAACGTCATCCCAACCTATATTCTCAGAAAAGCCAATGTGTTGTAACTGAAGCATTCCACTATTAAGACCCCGTGAAATTTTAGTCCATGTCTGTTATATTTAAAGCCAGCTATATGCTAGTTAATATGCTAGATTAGGCAGAAGCTGCAATTGTCATGCTTATCTTTCAGTGAAGCATGGTTCTGTGATCAGCAGTAAATCTCCATTCGAAGGCCAGAGGGCGCTCTCGCGCGGAAACTCCAAGTACGCATTGCAGAAGAAACCCAGGATATGCTTATAGCGGTTGGAAGCCACATCATCTCACAGAAGGATTTATTTCAAACACTCGACTGACGTTATGAAGTGAGTTTGGAGTAAAAACGTGGTATTTTCTCGTGCTTTCAGATGGAGCAGCATTTACTACACTAGGGCTGGTCCGAATACCATTTTTTGAGCTTCGAAGCTTTGGTAGTAATCAACACCGAATATTCTAAGCTTCGGAGGGAGGGGGCTGAACATATTCTTCTTTCTAACACCGTGTCTACACCGGACGCGACAGTTGTCGTGTCGCGCCGCAACAGCTAAAGTCTGTCTACACTGGAGAAAGCAACCGTTGAAAATCATTTGAAATTTCAGTACGTCCGTCATAAATAGAACGCAGCAGCAGTTTACTGTCAGGAATTTGTCGTGCCGTGCCGCGCCGCATCCAGTCTAGACAGCATAATAGGTTCTATTGTATTTTGCCGCGTCGCTCGCGTCCGGTGTAGACACGGTGTAATAAAGGCAGGAATCTCTCTGTGTCAGTCTGTCTGTTTGCAATTTTCACGCAGGCAGGGCTTATATGCTCAGAGAACGGACACTGCACTAGTGATACAAAACACACAGGTCTGTTAAGAGCAATACTTTTAATATTGACAAATTAGTATTAGGCTGGGCTACTGTACGTTTTTTTATGACTGCCGTATTCACAAGTATTTTCCAAGCAAATTAAGTGCACATTTTTATCATGTGTAAAATTACTGATTAACATGGCGGATAAAAGCAGCTCGTTTTTTTTTACACCAACAATATACTGTAGGCGTACTACTTACAGAACTTACAGAACTACTTTTCAAACTTGATGTGCTGTTGTGGTAGGCATGTTTGGCACACTGCCTTTGTCTTGTCCTCACTCAATTTAAAGTGCTCCCACACAGCTGAGGTCTTCGGCATTTTTGTCTTCTCTTCCAGATGAACTGAATCATGATGATCATGACGTTAACTCATGGGCGATTCATATTCAAGCGCAAATGAGAACCGTTCTGTGGGGGATGCCAGGTGTTCGGAAAAAAAAAAAAGAATATTCGAATCTAAAAATTGAAAATCGAATTCAACCTATTGAACGAATATTCGAATATTCTGGTCCAGCCCTATACTACACAGAGCCGTAGTTCGCTGACAAGCTACGCAAACAGCTTTCATAATCAAAGAACGATTTATTCGATTTCATAATAGCGCGATTAAATCGTCGGCTATTATGAACACGTTTTGCGTAGCTTGTCAGTGAACTATGGCTCTGTGTAGTAAACACTGCTCCATCTGAAAGCACGTGCTGGAGATTTACTACTAATCACAGAACCGGCTTTACTGACAAGATGCGCATGACAATCGCATTCGATTAATCGTGCAGCCCTACATAATGGTCAATTTAATACATTTGTATATGGCCACAGGGCAATACAATTTCATTTAAATATAATGAATACATACACAACATTGCTGCAATAACACTATTTATTTTATATTTACTAACATAATCTCAAATCATTTGACAATTAATCAACTAATAAATCATAAATTAATAATAAAACCAATAAAAAAATACATGTGTAAAAAAAAAAGACACTAACTGGGAGAACTTATTCAATTAAAAGCTTCCAAATATCAGTTGATCACTGCTGAATTGACGTAAACTGAAAGCTATTGGCTGGTTAAAAAAAGGACAAGACCTTTGATATGTCCTGACAGCTTCCTGTTTCAAAAGGAAATACTTCAACACAGGAAAGAACTGAGTTGATCAAACACTTTCTTGGGGTCTCTAGAGTTATTTTAGCACTTTGGCCTCTTTTGACCGGTATCTAGCATGGAGGCACAAAAATATACTTGGACAGGACTCAAAACCTGCATATCCCTGCATACCCGCATATGAGCACCATCATCTACCACAGCTCTAACAAATATATATACGAATCTTTTAAGTGTGACAAATATGCAAAAAATGAAAAAAACAGGAAGGGGGCAAAAACCTTTTCACGGCACTGTATGTATAAAGTCACTGAAGTAAAAGGAAGTAGTTATATTTTCAGAGAGAGTGATGAGAAAGTAAAAGCATTATGCACAGTCACTGCTAGGTGTTCAGTTTCACTTAATTAGCCAGTCTGGACCAGTGCCACGGCTGTTACAGAGCAAAATTCAGCTGTGCATTTCTCTCTATTATTGAGAGGAAAACACAGCCTGGGCCGTCTGCTGTAACAATGTAAAACACACTGGCATTAGGAAAAGAGAGAGGGACAGGAAACCGTTCCTTCTGATTTGCGCAGTAAAATGGAAATGTGTGTATGTGTGAGGGGAGCAGAAGAAGGGAGGCTGTGCTTGGGAAGGATTTTACATGAGGATGTTAGGTCAATGTGAATAAGAGAGCAGCACTGACACCTTGCAGCTGCTGTCTGAGTGGTAATGTATTTCTATGTGTTAGTGCAATAAACAATCATTCATAACATACTTTTTCATCATTTTATTTTTTTAGTTTTAGTAATGTTTTTTGTGCCAAAACAGACATAATTTAATTTTACGCAACTATTCTCCAGAGAAAACAGGGAGAGAATTGAACTTTAGAAGTAAACATCCTCTTTGCATCTGAAATAAGCAGCACTTACACACAGGTTGCAAGTTTTCTGTAGAATCTTTTAATTTGTCCTGCCTAAACTTCAGGTTTAAATAAGAATTAAAGAAACGCCTACCTCTTTTTACAGATAGTATCACAAAGCCACAGGAACATATTTGGGAGTGAGAAGTAATGGGATTGGACATGTCGCAGGCAGGACTCAAACCTGCATCACCCATATGAGCACCAGGGCTCAACATATCTGAAGCAAAAGTGCTAACCCCTTCCAAAACAGTTTGCGCTTTCCAGTATTACACTGTAACAACAAACAAGGTATGCTAAAAAGTGCAGCACAAATTTTTTAATTAGTAAAATATATAATGTACACTGTAATAAAATGTAAAATGTAAAAAATGTAAACTGAATTCCCTGCATGAAACTTTATATTTGATGGTATTTTGCATAAGCGGCTATGTTTCTTTTTAGTTATTGCTATCATTTATGTTCATTTGGTTTTTATGTTACATCTTATGTTAATTTGTTTATTTAGCTATTGCAAATTTAAGTTCAGTCCCTTAAAACCTAAAATGTTGATCCCATATTTTTACGGTAAAGTTCTGGCAACTGCAGCTGCCTTTTTTTAATTACATTTACTGTAAATTACAGTGTAAAGTTACAATTTACTGTAAATTACAGTGTAATTAAAACTTCAAGCACTTAGCTGCAACAGTACTTGCATTAAGTACAAACTCCCCAAAATAATACTTAAGCAGAGCAATAAAGTACAATTACTATTTACTTGAGTTTTGATCATGACGCCAAAACACTCTTGCTCACAATTCTGAGCAAATGTCTTCACCTCTATCTGACAGGGTTAAGCCTGTGAGGGGACGTGGAGGATTTGGAGCGTTTGGAGACTAACCTTGCCGTAATTGCTGACTGACCAGCTGCATTCATGCTGACTCTATAAACAAGCATCCAAGACCCAGTCCAAAACAAACAGGAGAATGGCCACTTCAAACAAAACAAGATGAATTTATGAACTCTACGCCCTGACTTTCCAAGAGGCTGCATGACAAACAGCTTGCCAATTTCACACAATATGAAGGGCAAGTGATACTGTTATTTCTAACAGGAGGATACGAGAAAGACAGGGTGCGTGTTTGGCCAGTCTCTGAACTCAGAGGCACAAATATAAAAATAGACATAGGATCCATAATTATAGCAGTAAGTTGTGGTTTATCACAGTATCACTTGCTGTAAATTCTTTGTATATCTTCTAATAGAGGTATGCCAAAGCTCTGTTCCAAAACCTAATGAGCTGCCCACAGAGACAGCATTTTAAGGCATCATAGGTACGTTGATGGCACAAAAGGATGTATGAAGGCATCTTAATTATCCTCTGAAGATATTTCTTTAGCTAAAATTAAATCTAAATTCGAAGGCAGATTATTCTGGTATTAGAGAAGGCACTACAACAAGCTCAGTGAAAAAAAAAATGATGAATGCCTCGAGATGACTTAAAATGATTTAAAATAAGACAAAACAAGAATGAAAAAAAAAAATCAAGATATTTCTAATTTGAACTCACCAACAGATTTTATTTATAAAACCCTCGTTTTTTTTTTTTTTTTTTTTTTTTTTTAGGGTTCACATGATCTGGAAACACCTGGATTTATGAGATATATGAGATTTTTAAAATGTGATTTCTAGACCTGGTAAAAGTCAGGGAAATTATTACAATCTCGTAACTCTGTGGGCATTTTTAAAATAAATATATTTTTATCTAGTTATGCCAAGCTCAATAATATTTTATAAGTTAGAAGCTGTGAGTAAAAAATTTTTAAAAATTCCAGTAAATATAAATACTTAAATAAATTAAGTATATATATATTTTTTTTTTTATAAATTTGGAATGCTGTTTATAAATAGAAAAATTATTTCATTCAATACCAATTTCAGTAATAAAAATATTTATTTATTTATTCATTTGTCACTATATCAACTCAATAAGTTTTGGAAAAGAGCTCACAACAGAGCTCAGATATTTTCAAATCTGGCCTGCAACATCTCCCTCGTTAAATTATACAGTACAGACCACTGTACTGGATGTGTAGAACTGGGCAAAACATTGCTGATCATTAAACAAATAAAATATGACTCTTACCAAGTGGTTTAGCCTTCATCACTTATCAGTTCAGTTAATAATCTTTGCAAAGCATAGCACATCCTATAATGGTTCATAGCACATTTATAGACAAGTCGCGCTAGTTGGCAGAACCGGGATGGCCAGTAACCCTATCGCCCCTCTAGGTTTTCAACATTGTGTTTGGGAGCAGTAAATCAGGGCTTCGCTGAATTGTTTATGTCTTGGAGGATCTGATCCATCTGTTGTTGAAGGCCGGTGGCGCCTGGGCACATGAAACACGACCCTGCCACAGTCTCCATGCTGGATTAGAACTGAAGGACGGTGTGTGTGTGTGTGTATGAGAACGTGTTTTTATCTGTGAAAAAAGAGAGAAGGCTTTGGTTGTGCATTTAAATGTGATTTAAGTGTGGGTGTGTGAATCCAAAGGCCACATCTGTGCCAATGCCCCAGGTAGTTGGTTGTTAATGTCAAGGCTCAATGTGATTCAGCCATATGTCCTTGGGTGCTTATCTTTCTCCATTTAAGTGGAAAAAAACAGGGCCAAACTCTCTCTCCCACATCCGTGACTCCACAAACCGGCCTCAGTCCCTTCCAAACATCCTCTGTGACGCCAAGAAGTCATGGACAGACAGATTTATCTGTCCTCCTACCATCCAGCCAGGGACCACACAGGTGAACAAGGCCTGAGAGACACTGAGCTAGGTGTCAGGACAGAGTCGAGTTTCGCTAATACATTAAATCTCTTAAATATAACTGGTGAGGAAAGTTTTGACGTGCCGGGTAACCCAGCACTCCATTAGCACAGTGAAGCAAGCCAACAAATACTGTACACGCCAAGCACACGTCCCTACAGAGAAATGGAGAACATCTGGAAGCAGTCCAAAACAAATAGTCCGGAGGGGTTCATATGTAAACCATAAGAAATGTGGCGGTCTCGGCCGAAAAAAAGTGTCAAGGACAAATAGTCTTGCATGACATCAGAACACTTCTAAGAGTTTTTTTTTTTTTTTTTTTATCTTGCAGAGGAACACAATGGACAAAAACATGAACTTCGACCAGGGTGAGAAGCATATATTAAGTGAATGAGTGCCTTCTTAGAATTGCACCATTAGAATGACCCCACGGACCTTTGAGACATTATTGTTTACTGGTTTCTGAGCCACACAAGCTGAATTCGAGACCAGTAACTAGAGTCATGGTTTTTAAAGGAAACATCTGACCACAAAGGTCACTTTGGACACACGGCTACAGTGTAAAATAAATAAATAAAACTTTCTTAATCATTTTCATAATATGTTTGTCTTCCATCATTATCATCCTTAAAACAAGTTATATGAAGACTGAAAAAAACTGTTAAATGTGTTGTTTAGCAAAATGAATTAAATATCAATTTTACATATTCTATACAGATTCTTATGTTTTGATGGATAAATTCAAACATTCAAAATGGCTGATTTTAGTTTTTAGTGTTTTAGTTTATAAATAGTATAAATAATAATATCGGCCATAACCAATCTTATTTTAGTGTTATTTGGATACTATTATATTAATGTTTTAAATTGGCTTTTATTTTTATATTTTCAATGTAAGTTTTGTTGAAGTTTTAGTAATTTTGTTATGTGCCTTTGTCATGTTTAATATATTTTTTAAATATTTATATTTAGTTAAAAAAAAACAATTTTTTCAGCTTTATAAATTGTTAACGTTAACCTGATATTATGTTATGGTAACAGTGTTTTTAAAGATACCGTTAGATAAAAGCAAAGGTAATCTAAATATAAAAATTGGGAAAATGTGCATGCACAATAATATACCCATTATTGTGAATCCTTAATTAAGGTGTATTTTCTGAAAACAAGTTTTATTAAACAAGCAAATTTGTGTTGTTTTACATTTGTTTACTTATTTATTACTTACAAATAAAAAATACATAATAAAAAAAAAAATTGCTGTGTACATTATACAGGGTTTCTGCAGGATTTTTAAGCTCAAATTTAAGACTTTTTAAGACCTGCACAAATCAAATTAATACCATATGAGCGGGGTAGGGTAATGTAGTACCATATTAAACTGTAAAATTACTGTAAAAAGCATAATTTACAATTCAGATACAAATTTTACAAAAACAAAGTTTTATAAAAAGATAAACTTTACATTTCAGCCTTTAAACCATTGTTAAGAAAATGGATGAGTCAAAAGTATTCATTATTATATATTATTATATTATATTTAAACAATTATTATCAATAAATTATTAGATCAATTAAATAACATAAATTTTGGGTGTGCGATATTGACAAAAAATTATATCTCGATAATATTCTGGGATTTCATCGATAACGATAATTAGACGATATTTTGCTGAGTGTGATATTGTACTGATATCTTAAGGACTACCGTGGACAGCTGACTCCTGAATTTTTTGATATTCTTCATATTCTGTGTGGTCAGTTCACGGCAGTAATAAAAATTAATAATTTCCAACAAGTTTTATGGGCATTTTTACCTTTAAGCCATTTTTTCTAAAAGTGTGCACTATCTTTTGAGTTAAATTCTTGCATTTCGGTTGTTACCAAGCAAATTAAATCAGTATGAACAAAATGTATCTTTGCAATAAAGAGGAAACACAGAAGCTGCATTAGACGTGTCATTTAGATGCATTTACACACTGTTTAATGCAGCTCTGAGGGACAGTAAATACTTTAACCTGCAATTACAAATGCATAAATAATGTTTTGATATTTAAAACATGAAATGTTGAATACTGATATTTGAAATTATTTAAAAAATGAAAAGATACTTTAAATGTGAAATTAAAAC
>NW_015664997.1:184721-184960 GCF_001515625.1 Sinocyclocheilus rhinocerous | reverse complement strand
AAAAAATTATATCTCGATAATTTTCTGGGATTTTATCGATAACGATAATTAGACGATATTTTGCTGAGTGTGTTATTGTGCTGATATCTTAAGGACTACCGTGGACAGCGGACTCCTGAATTTTTTGATATTCTTCATATTCTGTGTGGTCAGTTCACGAAAATTAATAAAATTAATAATTTCCAACAAGTTTTATGGGCATTTTTACCTTTAAGCCATTTTTTCTAAATATCTTTTGA
>NW_015664997.1:176734-184675 GCF_001515625.1 Sinocyclocheilus rhinocerous | reverse complement strand
AGAGGAAACACAGAAGCTGCATTAGACGTGTCATTTAGATGCATTTACACACTGTTTAATGCAGCTCTGAGGGACAGTAAATACTTTAACCTGCAATTACAAATGCATAAATAATGTTTTGATATTTTAAACATAAAACATTGAAAATTGATGTTTGAAATTATTAAAAAAATGAAAAGGTACCTTAAATGGGAAATTAAAAACGCCAGTAGGTGGCAACAAGTCACTGTTAATTAGTGAGTCATTGCTTTTGAACCGAATCATTTAAACGGGTGATTCATTCAGGAACAAAACAGCGTCCTGTTGCTAAGAGACGCAAAACAGCCTGTGGCTGTGTTTGAAATGATTTTTGTTGGAGAAATAGAGCAAAAACAGGAAATATGGTGTCTAAAACGTAAGTCTCTTAATATTAACTTTCTGTTTATTGAACTGTTGTATAAAATAAATACCACATTTGTAATCATGCTTACTTTTGGAGAAAAAAAACGGCACTCTTCGTGTGATATTAACTATATGAAATGATATAAATATATAAATTTTCTGCCCCATATCTTAAATTATGTGATAATTCTAAATGCATTTTAATAGACTGATTCATGCAGTGAAAGAACGCACTCTAAATGCGCACGCGCACTAGTCTAACCTACTAGACTTCATCACCTAATGTATGCGTGCACTCTGTAGGTGTGTTTTGTGTTTGCGATACACTCATAATATCAAATCGCACATCGTTAAAACAACAATTACGATATTATCGCAGACCATACGTATCGCACTCCCCTATGTTTAGATTTTTATAATGCATTGTAGATCTTCTTATCGATCCACCAGTTCACATTTAAAGCTCTGCGTGTTTGCAGGGTAAAAACATGGGTCGATTTTCGCATTGGTCTGAATTCTGAACAAAACAACAATTTTATTGAAAATGTTCATTCATTCTCTGCCAGCAGGTGGAGCGTTTGGTAGAAATATAACGGATTCCCCGGTAACGGCAGAACACAAAGCAGCGCAGTACCTTTGAACGTGCAGCGCTCGTGTTTATTCAATGAAATCATAACGTTAGCCTTTTGAAGTTTAATCGTCACATTCAGCCATATCGCAATTTGGGTCTTTCCGTCCCCAAATTTAAGACCTCTTGAAATCATAATTAAGACTTTCTTGTACAATTTAAGACTTTTTAAGGCCTTAAATTTGATACAAATACAGAGTTCTGGCATGAAACTCTAGATGGCGCAGTCAGATAGGTCTAGCTCAATCTGACCTGGCGACATCATTGTCACATGGCAGCTGATTGGTTCTCTCCTGAATCGGTAGCCAATGAGCTTAATGCTTAATATTCAAATACCTGGCTTTTGTTTGCTCTAGCAGTTTTGCAGCGCACTTCAGAGCAGCCTAAATCAACATCTAAGATAAGTCAATGCTCTTTTAATCCATATTGCTGTGTACATTTGCGTGGTCTGCCTAATTGAATACAAAATGAGCAACCGTAAACAAGTTTAAACTAAGTGACATGTTAGCAGTTTGCATTGTTTGCAGCAGGGAAATATTAAGCATATTAGCAGCAGCTTTTAGCATCTGTGTTTATACAGCTAGAGCAAAAGGCAGTTTAGAGCTGGTAATCGCTCTGAGGACACGTTAATAGTGACGAATATGAAAACAGGTTAAATGAAATAAGCATTCTTGTGTATGCATTTCAACTGGGGTTCTCCATAGGTATACATCGGCGTAATATCAATGTTTACGTTCGTTATTTCTAAGGTCAATGTTTTCATCATGATGAGTGTGTGGTTGACTTCAGTTGCACGTAGCGTCAGAAGCACGCACTTATCACAGTCATATCAAGGATAGTGTTGCGGGAGAAGGGAATTAAGAGTTATCGCTATGGTTGTTGCAGTTCCGAGTGAAATGCATTATGGGTAGTGTAGTATGGAGAAATGTGCTCGTGTGACGTGTGCTATAAAATGACATGCATCGGCTAACTTTGTCCGTCTCATCATTGCACGGACATGAATTAACTAGCTGTTATGCTGCCGCTGGGAATGATGAAGTGTAGAATGTAACAGCAGATATTAAACGACTAAATTATGATATTTGCTCAGGTGGATGCTGGGGTCTTAACTATCGAATTGCAACGTATATACATTTTGTTAATTAACATTACATGTAATGCGCGTCTAATTAGAGTTAAGCCAGTCGGCGTCGTAGCCCAGGCACACATAGTCATAGGCCACTATTGTTAAGTCGGTCGGCGTGGTAGCCAAGGCTCACATAGTCCTAGGCCACTATTATTAAGCCGGTCGGCATGGTAGCCCAGGCACACATAGCCATAGGCCACTAGCGTTAAGCCGGTCGGCGTGGTAGCCCAGGAACACATAGATAGTAATACATGCGGTTCACATGGCTCTTCGGAGCAGCAGCAGTACAAATGTCTTGGCGATAGATCTGCTTTGTGGGGGGTGTCTTGTCTTTCCTTGTCTGTTCATCTTCATGTGTGTGGATACATGCATGTCCACTGATGCAGCAGTTACCCTTAAATTCAGCGGCATGCATATATTGGCTTGAATTGTTAAAAATGTCAAACATGTAACGTGTCTCCTGCTTTGTGGGGGGTTATTCATATGTGTTATATGTGCAGCATCAGTATTTCTTACATGCTTACAGCAGCATGTTGTGGATGTATTGGCAGTAGCAAGTCTCGGTACTTGCTCTGCCGCAGCAGCAGCAGCAGAGTAGCAGATCTATTCCACCAAGACCAAATACATTAACATTATCATGTACATTACCACGCCAATCCCTCCGAGAGTTGTCATGACAGAACTAAATTTAAGACTTTTTAAGACCCCGCGGAAACCCTGATTATAGCACACAGCTAAAGATGAACATCCTGGTCCTACAGTTTCCAAATGTGCGTGTGTGATTATATTCTGATCCTATGTCCCTAGAAAGTAAAGATCCCTAGTGCGGATGTGTGTACATCAACAGCTGTCATGATTCTTTTGTTCAGTGCATCCTTAATCTTCCCTTCCAATCGCTGAGCACACTATCTGTATTGGTCTTTGAAATATCTGCGGCTTGGAATGCGGTGAAAGGAACGGTTTTATCTTCCTGTGTGTCGACCAAACCTCATACAAGGCTTAAGGGGTAGCTTAAAATCCACCCATATGCACAATACCATGAAGCGCATGTGTAGCAGGGGTATGTTGTTACACCAGATTATACATTTTAGTTATTTTCTTTATTTTATTTTATTTTTACTAATTATTTGTTAGGGGGTATTTTATTTTGAAAGAAGTTTGTGCACTCTTATCAAAGGTAATAGTCACAGTATGCACGTCGGCTGACGTCCTACGTATGTGAGAGGTTCAAATCGCAGCGCAATCGGAGTTCGTCCTCTTTCCTGCAATGTCACTAGAGAGGAGAGGTACGATTTCATGAGCTCCGTTCATTTGATGATGAATTGTTTTATAGGCGTTCATTTCATGTTTAAAAGATCAACTGTGAAAAAGTGTTTGTTATATTTGACCATTAGTTCGAGTTATCAATCGGTTAAATTAAGTTTATTTGAGTGCTGTTAATGGGTGAATAGTATATTGCGTGAAATGGCGGCCTGGCGTGTGCGTCATGAGTGAGAGATGTGTTAGCGGCTAAGCGGCTAACATTTTGATTAAGTTATATATATATTTATAAAGATGTGTATGTATAATTATATGTATATAATTGGGTATATTTTGTAAGCATACTAAAGACATATATTCTAGTTTATTAATATGATGGACATTGCATCATTGTGTGTTTTGTGGTTGACTACCTGGTGTACTTAAACATGTATTTTGTGGTTAACAGGCAAAAGAGAAAGTTTTGCAGATAACATCGCTTGTCTGTTTGTGTGTTTTACCGCACAGGCATGTTAATTGGCCTCCAAGAAACACTGTAATGCTGTTTTGAATTATTTTATTTAAGAATGACATGTTGTTAATTGATTATCAATTTATTATTATTATTATTTACACTTTGTATTATTATATATAATGTGTATGTGTGTTGTAAAGTGTGTGTGTGTGTGCTAGAGAGGAGAGGCAAAAGAGAAAGTTTTGCAGATAACAGAGCTTGTCTGTTTGTGTGTTTTACCGCACAGAGAGGAGAGAGAGAGAAGGCGCTGCAATTAAATCACCTTTGGCACTACCAGATTTGTGTGGAAAGTCTTTTATTATTGACATCAAAATAACACAACGCAGAGGAACAACTGCTACACATGCAACTTAAGTTTGCTGCAGTTTTTAAAGGCAAACCGTGTCATTTTTTGGATGTTAAAATACTTTCTCCAGTTTAATGTGCAGAAATAACTTCAAGTAAGCAATTTCTTCATACATGTAGGTAACTGTCTTTTATTTTTGCAATTCCGTGTGGTGCCACTAGTGACGCCAAAATGACATTTCCACCAGCTTATTACATATTTAAGGGAACTACATATAAACATGTAATGTTATTTTGTTAGCATTTGTAATTGGCAAGCTAACAGCTTTTGCTTTGTATTATTTGTGTTTATTTTGTATTATTTCCACTAAATGAAGAAAAATTAGCATAATAAATTTGCATAAGAAAAACTAACCAAGACATATTGCAGTCAGGACTCCAACAAGGGCCTAGAATGTTCTGAGTAAACGCAGTCTTGGCCTCCATTCAATTGTTAGCCAGATATGTGGAAATAGTAAAAAAAAAATGGCAAATTTGTTGCCAAGATACTGATACAAACCCTCAACAATGGCATCATAGGGAATTGAGCTCTTTAGCCATTTCCCAACAAAAACAAAAGGCTAATGGCATTATAGCATAGCAGAAAATGACATGTCTCATTCATCATTGCCAGAGCTCCGATTCGCTTTCAGCCATAGGCTGCTGGAATCCTGCTGGCTAGCTGAGACATGTTGATTTTCACACATCTCCAGCACATGGTTTCAGGCCATTGCAAAGTCCTGACGAAGCACATTTAGGACGGGATCCAAAAGCACGACCAGTGACTCATGGTGCTCATGTACAGAGGAGTCATGATATCAGATATGCTGGTGTTTATCCATGAGAGGACCTGCTGCTTGGATCAATCGCCTAGAGATGTTTACAGAAACCCTGCTGAAAAAGCTGGTCTCCCAGCCAGGTCAGGCCGAACTAGTTTGCTGGTTTTAGAGTGGTTTTGGGCACTGTACCCTACCCAAACAGCTAATCCACAATATCACAGACTAGAGATCAACCAATATTGGCTTTTTATTTATATTAAAGGCAATGTAACCATTTTTAATACTTTTATTTATTTATTTTATTTGATAAAATAACTACATGATCATTAGACTACATTGTTGTAATATATGCATTATAAACATTTTATGAATATTTATGAATATTATTATTATTGTTATTGTTGTTGCCATTATATTTATACAAAGCTGTTTTGTACACTACCGTTTTTTAATGTTTCTTTTTTATTATTGGATAGGACTCATTGCTGAGGCTATTGGCTCCGACCAATCCAAGATTTTGAAAGGAGTTTCTTATGCTGACCAAGGCTGCATTTATTTGATCAAAACAGTAATATTGCTGTAATTTAAAATAACTGCTTTCTATTTTAATACATTTTAAAATGTAATTTATTCCTGTGATGACAAAACTGAATTTTCAGCAGCCATTATCTAGTTATCATGATCCTTCAATATCACTCTAATATGCTGATTTGATACTCAAGAAACATTTATTTTTATTATCAATTGTAAGTTCAAGTTTTTAAGATTCTCTAGTGAATAGAAAATTCAAAAAACATCATATATTTCAAATACAATTTTATATAGCAATGCCTTTACTGTTGATCAAATTAATGCATCCTTGCTGAATAAAAGTATACATTTCTTTCAAATATGCATTCTTACTTTTTTTTTTTTATTACATAATTGTTAAGCTACAAAAAATTTGACTAGACTTAAGTGACTTTTCCAGGCTATGAGACCACCTAAACCAGCTACAAAAAAATTAAATATTTAAACATAATTTTTTTAACATTTCATATAGGTGATAAACAGAAATGAGCCAGTCTAAGGACCAGATTTTGTTCCTCGTGTTCTCTTTTTAGTGGCTTAATTTTTATGAATATTCCAAATACAGTATGTATCACCACATGGAGTTCTTAAGATAAACGTTAAAGTAGCTCCTAATAAAGTTAATGGCAAGTATTTTTTTATCAAACACTTAAATCTTTTGTTTGCAAATGACATTGGTATTGACAACTTGCAAACAAAAGAGGCTCTCTCTCTCTCTCATGTTGCTTACTCTTCTTTGTCAGATAACATTCCTCAGGCTTTTGTTTCACATACTGAAGCCACCAACAACAATCTGATCTCTCTGGCACGGATGTTTACAGCACTCCGCTCCTGTGCTTTGGCCAGGGCACTTTTCTTCTGCTTCCTGTCTGTCAGGGTGGAGGGAACAACAACTCTTCACAGCGATCCTGATTACAATGCATGAGGGCACACAGTACATGGTATGGATAAGAGCGGCAGTCTAATGGAGCGCCACAGAGTAAAATCCGAGGGGGCTTTGAACCCTGGCAGGGGAGAAGAAGAGAGCTTTTTGTCTGCGCCGACCCAGTTGAGTGATACTTGCTCCCTGATGCAAAAAACACACGACAGCGAAAGCAAGGCGGTTTAAAGCCGTCATTGTCTGTGTCGGCAGGGACCGATATTGTATTTCAATAGAGCTGTGAGTCCAAGCCACACAGAGCTCAGAAAGGAGAAAGAGCCTTTCTCGATCCTCGTGGCTGATAGTGCCCGACAACTGCGCCCATTTGCACTCTTTCTGTCTTTCTTTCTTCTTTTGGCCCTTCTCACTCCCTCTTTCGGACTCCCTTTTCGCTCACAAAAGTCCAGACAGAGGCTCCAAAACGTACCCCAACTTTCCTGAGGCCCAATGGTGTTTTTCTTGGGATATGTGAGGGCTGAAAACTTGAAGGACGATCTTTTTCAAAGAACATATTTTCTTTCCATATTCACTGGTTTCTAATGAGACTAGAAAAAAGTACAACTTGGGTAGAAAAGGTTCATATTAGTATCTTATCTCACTATTTTCTTAAACCAGAGTGTTTTTGTGCATGTGCTCAAAGGCTCTAATTACAGAAATGTTAATGCAAACACAAGATTGTACCATCTCGTTGCAAACATCTAGAATCAGCACTGCTCTCAGCCAAATAGTCCATCCAGCAATTACATCAATTCATACGCAAACCCTGTGAGCGCACCCCACGCTGTTTCTACAACACCCCCACCAACTAACAAGAGAATTAAAACTTTACAACCCAGCCAAATCATCTCACCTCAGCCAAGTTCAAAATCAAAGTACGTTTAAACCCACTTCATCATTGCAAGTTAAACCTACAAGAAACAGCTCTGCCAAGAAGCCATACAACTCTTCTTTCCAGGTTTTAGTGGTTTGATGTTTCACAACAGTGAAATTGCTATTTGAACAATCTAAAATAGTGCACACATGGGGTCCTCAGCACCCATTTTGTCTGACAACATTTCTGCTGGTCTGTGTTTAAGGTTGCTTGGAAATAGTGAAGGAAATAACGGCTAAAGTTACAGTACTTTTAAAATATAGCTTGTGAAGCAACAAACTAAAGACTATTTAAAATGGTTCAGTTTTAGTCAAGTCACCCATTAAATCAATCAATCAATAAATAAATATTTAGCCACACTACAACCTAGAACTTTCAAAATTGTTTCCAAGCAAATACAAACTATACTGTAACTACATTGAATATGTTTAAGGGAACCAAATCTTGTATAACTAAAGATGACAGTCTAAAAAGAGAGTACATTTTAAAGCTGTGAAATCACTGAAATATACATTATGAATTTAGCAAATTTAGGTAAAAAAAAAAAAAAAAAGGTTTAAAAAAATCAC
>NW_015664997.1:173237-175019 GCF_001515625.1 Sinocyclocheilus rhinocerous | reverse complement strand
CTACAACACCCACAACACCCCCACCAACTAACAAGAGAATTAAAACTTTACAACCCAGCCAAATCATCTCAAGTTCAAAATGTACAGAAACACAAAAGTACATGCCTCACAGCATGTCGCAGAGTAAATATCTCATGTGCCTGACTGGTGCTAACTGTACAGAACAGAGGATGGGATTCTGTTCACAGACTATGCTAAATGTAGGCTACCATCAGAAAAACAGAAATGAGAAAATCAGAAATTTTTGTCCATACAAGGTATAAAATTTTTTCCACCCCCAAAAAAAGCATTATTTGTGGATAATTTTAGCAGTGTTCACTCAAAAATGTAGGTGCCTAAGATCAGTGAGGCAGTTAATTGACTATGACCAGTCAGTTCCAAAAAAATTTAAGAAAGTTAAGTAAAAAAAAAAAAAAAAAGGTTAAAAAAATCACTGTTTCCACAAAATATTCAGCAGCACAACCGTTTTCAACATTGATTATAATTACATTGTTTCTTGTGCACTAAATCAGCATATCAGAATGATTTAAGAAAGATCATGTGACATGAAGACAGGAGTAATGCCTGCTTTGCCATCACAGGAACAACTGTATTACTGTTTTACTGTATTATTCATTAAATAAATTAATACTGAAACTTATCTTTAGAATTATGTTTTGGAGTTTCTCTGATTCACATTTTTGTTTACTTTGCAAAACTGCAGCATTAAAGCATGAGAACATCTGAGGTCATGCTACTATTCTTGATTATTCATCAACTTCATGTTCTAATGCTTAATTATGATGCAACTTGACATGACTGAGACCAGCTATTGGATGCATTTAATTAAGGCTTTGCAGTGCACATAAGGAGACTTTGCTGTATTTGAGGTGCTGGTAAACGTCTAGTAGTGAAGGAATCTCACCTCTGCTGGTTTCTCTCTGTCTCCTTGTGCATTGCCTCTTCGTAAGTTGATGATGTGCACCTCCTGAGGGAGGCTGGTGGTTCCTCGGCTAGCGCAGCCTGATAGGGCAGTAAAACTCTTTAACATGGCCTGAACTGGGTGACCCCCTCCAACTGGCAAAAGTTCACAAGGGCTCCGAGACAATGGACCTGCAAATAATACAAAAACATGAATAAACACACACTCTGCCTCATTAATCTGCATAAAGATTTTTTACAAAGAACTCTGTTAAGTCATTTCAAATCCATGCCACAAGTATGTAAGAGCTCAAAGAATCCCATGTGACTTTGTGCAAGCCAGTTATGATAAAAAAACCTTTAGCAACAACTCTGCACAATTGAAAATGAAACCAGTGTTTTTGTATTGCAGTTCTGTCATTGATAAATGATAAGGGTCAGCTATTATGAAATAATCTAAAGAGCCAAAACAGACAATAAATGTAGTACAGAGAAAATAAGACTGCGTGGCATAACAGTACTAGAAAAGTACCACATTGCAATATAATCACTTTGCAAATTTCGTAACCTGCCCCAGCGTGTTTCTGACCTCTCTGCTTTAATAAAGCTTGCACATGGATCCGCATGTCTCACGTCTTGTCAGCCCCGTAACAATAACAGTGTGCTGTTGAGAACAAGCACAGTTCAGAACATGACAGATTCATTAAATATGGTTACTAATATAAAACATAAACCCAACACATTTACTGAATTTGACATCATGAGAGTATCATTCTGCTACTGAAAAAAAAATCTAATACAAAATAATTCATACACTTTATATGGTGGAATTGAGTTATAGTTAAATTTCACTGCATTAAAGTAATAAATGATACATATATA
>NW_015664997.1:162240-173153 GCF_001515625.1 Sinocyclocheilus rhinocerous | reverse complement strand
GATACATATATATATATATATATATATATATATATATATGTTAGGGGTGTAACGGTTCAGATTGCTCACAGTTCGGTTCATGGTTTTAGGGTCATGGTTTGGTTTGGTTCGGTATGTGCTATGTTCAGGGAAAAAAGGACTACGGTCAAATAAAAATAATGAAAATAACAAATAATCAAACTAAATGCAACAGCACAAATAAATACAATATAGAAAAAATACAAATAAAATAAAGTGTTTTTCAGGTGTTTATATTATATAATATATGTATTGAATTTCTGGGTTATTAGAATTATTATTGTCTTGGTAATGAGAAAAAAGTATAGTGTACCAGAAAGTACTGTAAGCTTTAGACTATAATATACTTTCTGCTCATTACCAAGACTCCTACCCATCTGTCCTCTTCAATAGCCTCCACAGTCTCTATAATCTTCTCTCTCTCTCCCTAAATGGGAAGATTTATCCTCTTAATCACTTTCAGAAAGCAAAAAGGCTTCACACGGTAGTGCCCTCCTATGTCAGAGACTCCTCTAATTGGCCCACATTCGAGGAGGTCAGTGGGACTGTTACCACAGAAACAAGCAGTGATACTGTGTTACCACAGAAACAAGCAGCACACGCTCTGAGCCATGACCTTGAAACACAACACAGAAAGAGATCATGGAATAATGAGGAGAAAAGCACAAGCACTGTGTGAAGATAACAGCACCTAATGATACTGTTCAGCCACTGGTGATGAATGTTAAACATGACCCTCTTGGCCCCTACATTGAAATGATGGCGAAAGGTTCAAGGTGCAGTTCAAGACTTGTCTGGTCTAATTCACCGCAGGTCATTAGATCCACATTTATGTTTAGGTTGTGCTTTAATAAGATGTGCACCTTCTAGCTGAAGGTCAACTTTAAACACAGACATGCCAAATGGCAGCAAGATCACAGGGGAGAATGAATGAAGAATGTTTCTCTCGAGCTCAGAGGTAATCAGCAACCAAATCTAGTAGATGAAGGACCCATGAGGGTGAGTGCGTGTGTGTGTGTGTGTTGAACTTGCAGACAGAGGTCCCTACAGGTATGCTTATGTCTCTCCTGCCAAGAGAAACCAACGGACCATGGGATGATTGCATTTACCCATCAGCCGCTAAAGATGAGCAGACTCAGACAGTAAAGCCAGTGTGTCTCCAATGAGTCTCAAAGAAAAAAAGATACAGTGGGGAAACTATTCATTCCATTTAATTTAAACTGTGTCACATAAAAACTATTCTGATAATTGAATAAAAAAATACTTATTATCTAATTATCTAATCATCTTATTAACTGGAATAAGTTGATCCAACTAAAAAGAGAGAGCAAATCATTATTACTAATTAAGTAATTTTTAGCAAACTCAAGTATTTATTTTAGTAATAATAACACAGACAGTTTGTTATTTGTGGATCGGTGGATTTTGAGTAATATTAACATTTAATTTGTACAAATTACATATAATTGTGATTTCAGCAGTAAAGTAAGTGTTGGCTCATTTCAGACTGAAAAGAAATAATTTTCCAAACTTTGATTGGTCAACTTAAAACCATGCTCAAATTTTCATACATTATTCAAGTGTTTATTAATTAAATCACACAGGTTTTTGTAATTAATTCTAACCTTTAAAATTTGTAATCATAATATATTTTAAATCTCCAAACTAAATCTCCAAATTAATGTGGAAAAAACAAAGACAGTATTTAAAGTACTATGAATGAAGACTGATGCCAATACTGATACTGATGCCTCTATTAAATGGATTTTTGTTTTCAATTTCTAAACTTAGTAATTATAGCCATGATTAAAAGTCATGCATAAATTATAAGATATTTTATTTATAATTTGTTAACAATTGCAGAACATTAAAATATTACAACTTTAAGTGAACCTAAACAATAGTCACATAAACCCATTATAAAAAATGTGATATATTTCTATCACAGCTGCTTCTGAATAAAAACTGTCAGTTCATTTTTCCCCACTTTTTTTAAAGTTTATTTTGCTCATTAAATTTCACTATAAATATAAAATTATCGTACATATTAGCATACTACATGTGGCTCTTGCACGTCACGGATATAAAGGGCATTTACATGCATAATTTAATGCAATAAATAAATAAATAAATAATTGCACACAACTAATCTTTCCCCAACACATAAATTACCCCGACGGACACTTCACACAAGGCCACTGGAGGGTAGTTGTCATATCAGTAAATGTGTCTGACATCATACCGTACGTCATAAACCCTGACCCTGCCTGAATATATAGTCAACAGCACTTAGAGGTGTCTGACTGATTGCGAAACGCAAGGATGCTCACATTCCTCAACCGCACTGAGTGACACATGTAAACGCACAAACTCTTTTCCTGAGGATGTAATCTCCCGTGAGAAAGCTTGAGGTTGAAGTTCTCTTGCAGGTCTCTCTTTCTCTCTCTGTCCACAGAGACACACACTACTCACATTTCAGCTCCAAGACGACAAACACACAACCACACTGCGATAATGATCAGAAAAAAACATTTGGAAACTATTATAGCGTGTGTGTGTGTGTGTGTGTGTGTGTGTGTGTGTGTGTGTGTGTGTGTGTGTGTGTGTGTGTGTGTGTGTGTGTGTGTGTGTGAGAGACAGAGAGAGAGAGAGAGAGAGAGAGAGATTCCTCTCTTCAGACATTGGCACATGTATGTATTCAGGTAAACAAAGTGTTATGTAAAGACAGATTCTAAATCTGACTCACTTCCTTGCATGCAACACAAAAGGTACACCTTTGAAGAAAATCCTGCTTACTTATTTCCATATAGAGAAAAAAAAGTTCTTTTAAATTATTGTAATATTTCACAGTATTACTAATTTACTTTTTGATCAAATAAATGCAGCCTTAGTGAGCAGCATTCAGGGCTCGGACGACCTATGAATTTCTGTTTTTTTTTTCCCTTTCTGCAGGCTCTATCGGGCTCACATAACCCTTGACGTCAACTTGTTGCACAAGCAAACTGCACTTTGATGTGCTCTAATAGGAACAGCCATTTTGGTAGAACACGTAGATCAAGAATGAAAGGTTTTTAAATCACAGATAAAGAGGTTAACAGTCCCATGTGTGACTTCAGTACTCCATCCTCCTCCACTACCTCCTCTTCCTCCCAGCGGAACGGAGTTTGTTGCCTGTCTAACCAACGGCATCACGCCTCCGTCCCTCACCAATGTCTGAGATCACTCAAACTCACTTTTTCCTTCACAGAGTGAACAGAGGAATAGCAAGCACCAGCCAACCAAAGTATGGAAGACGGCCAAAAGATTACAGCTCTTATTGGGCAGCCATGTAGTTTCTTTATTTAACTGCTTAGGGGAAAGGGCTCACAAGACGAAGTACTTCAGAGAAGAAAATACGGATGATTTGGAGAATAATAGAGGGAAGCTGAGCATTTGTTGTGTGATTTTCCAACAAAAATAGAAATTAAATCAGAGGCCATAAACAAAAGTGTCTTCCCATACTGAGGAGAAGGATGTTTTGAAACCATGCGACATACCATTAAAAATCCCATGAGACAAAATGAACCTGTATGCTTTCAATACATCCATTATCAATAATGTATATTTAAATAAAGGTATTTATTTTTAAAATGGGCCTTCTGGGGGACAGTTTTATTCTGAATTGATGAGGTAGGATTATTCTTTCAAATTATTTAGAAAAACACTAATTTTTTTTTTGAGGACTATAAAACAATATATTTATTAAAGAAAAAAACTGTGAGTGAAATATGTCATCCATATTTTATTACATTTTCTCGGACCAATGGTCTGTCCTTATCTGGAAGGACAAATGAGGCTGTCTGATGCTGCATAGGGGCAAAGGACAAAGAACGGAAAAAACTTTGGCACTGATCCATCTTCTCCATCTCAAGGCTATTTTTTTTTATATTACAGTGTTTCCCAACTTTTTGTGTATGTTGCACCCCAACAGCCCTAAAAAGCTGGCTCTAGTCCTTATTTTTTATTCTCAGACCTTATAATTTGTTATAATGCTGAATTGTCTCTGTGAATCAGTTCACTTTTAATAATTGCTGTTATAGTGTTCATCGTCTGTTTGATTACGTTTTTAATTGATTTTTCCGTACATTTCTGCCATATGTACATAAACTGACAGTCACCACTGATAAGCTACTACTAAATATTGTAGAAACTTAATTTTCTGTAAAGTTGATTTGCAACGATTTGTATCATACGGCTTCCACGTATGACAGATACTGGAAGTGAGAGAAAAGTGTTTATTACGTTTGAAATATGGATATTTTCTTACAAAAACACATGGATTCACTACAGGAGGCCTATATTCACCCCCCGGAGCCGTGTGAGGCACGTTTTATTATGGATGTGCGCTCTTTATTTGATGACTCAGGGCTCCAGACTGCGACCAAATGGTTGCATTTTGCGACCATTTTTTCTGCCTGTGCGACTAAATTTTGTGTGCGGTGGCACTGGCGCGACCACCGCGTTGTTCAACTCATAAGCGCTGCCATTTCTGTTGCATATGAGAAACATCCAACGAAATTGAAAGCATAACGAAACCGCGCTACTCGTTTGAACTGCGCAGCTCTATAGAGCCTGGTTTATACTCGCAGCATCAGCAGGAGCGCGAAGGTGCGCGCAGCAAAAATGATGCGAATATTGAGGAAACGATTAATGGTTTTCAAGCTAAAGTAAAGTAAAACACCACTTCTTAAACCAGAGAAGGTGAACATGTTGGTATTCTTGTGGGAAACAAAAGCACTGTCCCCGTCAGCAAGTTTAGTTTTACTTTTCTTTTTGTTTTCATTTTAAAAAGCTTGTTATCTTTGCTGTTTACCTCACGTTATGCTATGGAGACTCTATTTTATTATTTTCTTTTTTATTTATTTGATTCCTCAGTGTTTGCTAAAATTTCTGTAATTTATTAGTCAGTATATAATACAGCATGTGGTGTTTGCCGTGCCTCATCTTATTCGTTTTTGTTAATAAACGTTTTGTAAGCTAGTTTGTCATTGTATCCTACTGTTTTATTGTTGTTGTGCTTTTTAATTAATAATAACAATGAATCCATATTTTGTTTTAGTCTTAAAAAGTGAAAGGTGTGTAGATGTATGTAAGCAAAACAGTGACAACAAGATCGAGAATTCGAAAGTGAAAGCATCCGAAGCCCGGCTTATAACATAGCAAAAGAGGAACTCCCGTTCACAAAATTTAAACCCCCGGAGCCATGTGAGGCACGTTTTATTATGGATGCGTGCGCTTTATTTGACGACTTGTGGACTGTTCAACTGCAACACCCGCTGACTGAAATGATAGAGCTTGGAATAGCCAGGACAATTTTTAATATAACTCCGACTGGATTCGTCTGAAAGAAGAAATTCATATACACCTAGGATGCTTCGAGGGTGAGTAAAACACAGGCTAATTTTCATTTTTGGGTGAACTAACCCTTTAACTAACGTTAACTAATACAACCTTATTGTACAGTGTTACCACTATGGGTTACAGCACACAATAAACATGAATGAACATCCAAAGGTATGTTGAAAGAAACAATACAAATTACTGAAATGTATCATGTGTCATGTAATCGCTCAATCAGTATTTCAACCGCAGAGAGATGTCAATAAAACAGCTTGTATACAACATCTCACATGACATTACAGTTACCTCAGGAAACCATTCAATAAACACCTTATAAAAAAATAACCCTAGAGAGAATTTCACTAACTATGTGTATATTACATATTCATTATATTTTACTTAACCTGTTGTCTTCATTATTTAATGTATGTTTGCATAAATCTGTCATGAAAATATTTTTTTTATTACAGCCACCATTTAAATGTTTATATTTCAACAACAAATTAAAAACAGTTTATAAAAATAAATAACAAATAAACTGCATTTAAATTTTTATATACTAATTTTATATAATAATATAATGACTTTTCAGTGGTGATTATTAAATAAATTTGATTAATTACTTGAATACAAAGTAAACTTTATTTTTGGTTTCAGTTTTCAGCTAAATTAAACTTTTTATTTAAGTTTTGGGAAAAACATTTTGGTGCATCACTAGTAAATATTTAAATGTACTTTTTACTTGTGATTCCTCAGTGTTTGCTAAACGTTCTGTAATTTATTAGTCGGTATATAATACAGCATGTGGTGTATGCCATGCCTCGTCATATTCGTTTTTGTTAATAACCGTTTTGTAAGCTAGTTTTTTCATTGGAAATGTGTTTAAAAATCATATCACCGTTATTGAAAAAAATTATATCGCGATACATATTGATATTGAATTATTGTCCAGCCCTAATCCGAAGCATGGCTTAATAACATGATGGTAAACTCCCGTTCACAAAATTTAAATCACAAATAATACTGATGAAAAAGAAGGGGTTGAATGTTAACCACTTTCGTTTTCATATAACTATAAACTATGATAAAAGTTCATCAGCATGCATTGATTAATCCCTAAAAATAAAAATATTGCGACCAAATTATGTGCTGGTGTGATCAACTGAGAAAGTTAGTCGCAAAAGAGCGACCAGTGGGAAGAATGAGTCTGGAGCCCTGAAGCATAAAACACAGTTTTATTACATTAGATATTTGAACATGCTATTAGATAAACTGTTGTCAGTCATGTTGTCATTTAAAATCCGGACATCATTGGCAATGTTATTGTTTTAGTTATGCAAACAAAAACTCATTTTATTTGTTGTTTGTTGATTTTAAATGTAAAACTTGGTGAAATTATTTGTGTGTCAGTACTTTTTGAACATTTCCAGCACATTTTAACAATACCGTGATAATACTGATAACCGTGATCAGTACCGTGAGAAATGTTCATACCGTTACCCTAAAAGCTTTAAAGGAATAGTTCACAACAAAATGAAAGCTCCATCACTGTTGTTTCAAACTTACTTTCTTCTGTGGATTCCAAAAGTAGACATTTTGAAGATTGTGCTGGTTGCTCTTTTCCATACAATTACAATGAATGGGAACTGAATATTTCAGGCTATACAAAGGAGTAAAAGCACCAATAAAGTGTCATAAAAGTAGTACATGTGACTTGTGCACCATATAAGTCTTCTGAAGTCTTTGTGTGATGACTAAACCACCTTTTAAAGAGACAGCTCACCAAAAAAATTGATTGACGAATGATATATATTGAAGAATGTTAGATCTAAGATCTAAACAACACTGGACCCATTGAAGAGACATTTTTCCAAATATCTTCTTTGTGTTCCAGACAAGAAAGACCGTCATACAAGTTTGAAATGACATGTTTCATGAATGAATCAATTGCAGACCAGTTGTATGAACTTGATCAACTGATTATTTTACAAGTCTCAAATTAACGATTTCTACACAAACTTGACATTGTTACTTCACTCTCAAGAACATGTCAAGGAAAGTAAGGGAGGATGTGCAGATTTTCAGTAGGCCTAAATAACATTATTTTCAAGCTGTTCCACACACAAAGCTATTGTATACTGGTAATATAGCACAAAGTAGCCAGACCACCTTTATGGTTATTTTATGGTCTTTTGTATAATTTTTGAAACTTGAAAGCCTCAGTCACCATTCATTGTAATTTGGTGGAAAAGAGCAACCAGCACAGTCTTCAAAGCTTCTCCTTTTGCTTTCCACAGAAGAACACTCACACAGGTTCGGAATGATATGAGGGAAAGTAAATGAAGACTTTTCATTTTTGGGTTAAGTATTGCTTTAACAGACAGCAGAATGTGGAGTGGGATACTGGCATCTCCCTCTCACTTCACTTATAATACGCAACAGTTTGCTTTTATGTCCACAGCTCTTCTGAGAACTATTTCTGCTTTGACGCAGATTAAATCTTCAGGGTAAAATAACAGAGGGTTATCTCAAACCGCAGGTACTCATAGCAGCGTTTGAGCATGGTAATTGATTCAGAAAGAACAACAGAAGTAGTTTATCAGACACTTTACTGAATTTAGAGAGTGAGTGAAACATGGCGAAGAGTTAAAAGAGGCAGGAAATGCTCTTGTAGAAATTCAAAACAAGAACATTTCTGGCATTGAGGGTACTCAAATTACTTCTAAAGTGCTCACTTAAACTGAAACTTCCAAGAATAATACCTGATTCCTAGCACTTTTGGCAGTAGGGCACAGGAAGTGATGTCAATCTCTCATTGCCATAAAATTAAATCTTATAGAGTACAACATTTCCAAATGGAAACACATAAACTCTCTTATTTACCACACACAAACAGGTACTCATAGCAGCGTTTGAGCATGGTAATTGATTCAGAAAGAACAACAGAAGTAGTTTATCAGACACTTTACTGAATTTAGAGAGTGAGTGAAACATGGCGAAGAGTTAAAAGAGGCAGGAAATGCTCTTGTAGAAATTCAAAACAAGAACATTTCTGGCATTGAGGGTACTCAAATTACTTCTAAAGTGCTCACTTAAACTGAAACTTCCAAGAATAATACCTGATTCCTAGCACTTTTGGTAACAGGCCAAGGGCCTGCAGTAGGGCACAGGAAGTGATGTCAATCTCTCATTGCCATAAAATTAAATCTTATACAGTACAGCATTTCCAAATGGAAACACATAAACTCTCTTATTTACCACACACAAAAACATCAATATTTTTGATTCTCATTGCTCCTGATTGTAAAAGTCAAGAAGAAAAAAAACAACAACCCTATATAGCAGCCCTTCTCAAAGACCGGACTGGAGGGAATTCGATCCGGACCCGCCTCCACTTCGTACTTCGTATTCCGTGGCACACAAACAGGCGCGCACAAACCAGTGTTGCAGTGTTTACCGACTTTTTTTGTAAGAAAAAGCACATAGCAACTAGCGACATTTTGGATAAATTCATCTAGTAGAATAATGTCACCGGTTTCGTCCCGCAAGCGCGAGGTTTTTCTCGACCGACAGAGTTAGCAGCACATTCAGCTGACCGAACCGCAACAGACTTGTGAATGAATGAGTACAAAACAGCGTTTCCAAAAACCTATCACTGTTGACTGTCTGGGCTTATGAACATGAATGTAGTTCGCCTGTAAATGTGCACATAGTTTGTTACACAGATGGACATTTGTGCTGCATGATATATAAAATAACCGAATTCACTGCTGTATAACAGCGTATTGCTGTTATAATTCAAGATTTTTGCAATTCAGTTGAAGTGCAGGTTACATTGAAATACTATTTCAGAAACAGAAAATATGTAAATGAGAACTGATTTATTGGGCATTTATTTGTATAAAAATGCAGTACTGTATGTAACAGTTCAGAGAGTAAACTAATGCAGTGGCGTGCACAGACCTCTGGAGGGGCAGGGGACAAGTGTCGTTACGAGGTCCCCTCGGTAGAAATCACGGTCCTAGATAACTCAGAATGTACCGAACCGCAACAGACTTGTGAATGAATGAGTACAAAACAGCGTTTCCAAAAACCTATCACTGTTGACTGTCTGGGCTTATGAACATGAATGTAGTTCGCCTGTAAATGTGCACATAGTTTGTTACACAGATGGACATTTGTGCTGCATGATATATAAAATAACCGAATTCACTGCTGTATAACAGCGTATTGCTGTTATAATTCAAGATTTTTGCAATTCAGTTGAAGTGCAGGTTACATTGAAATACTATTTCAGAAACAGAAAATATGTAAATGAGAACTGATTTATTGGGCATTTATTTGTATAAAAATGCAGTACTGTATGTAACAGTTCAGAGAGTAAACTAATGCAGTGGCGTGCACAGACCTCTGGAGGGGCAGGGGACAAGTTTCGTTACGAGGTCCCCTCGGTAGAAATCGCGGTCCTAGATAACTCAGAATGTGCACTACCCGGCCGTAATCCCCTCCCTCCCCCTCTCCCTGTGCACGCCACTGAACGCAAGTATGACTTCATGACATAATGAATATGATAATTAGCACATTTGCATTGTTATATAAAGTTATAAGCATGTTTATTATCATGTAATAACAATTATTTCAGACCTTTTGACGTTGATGAGAATTCAGATTCGGACCTCTGAATGTAAACTTTGAGAACCCCTGCTATATAGTCTTAATACATGTTCTTGAACTTATCAATCATTACGCGCACGTTATTTAAAACAATGTCTATCTGCATATGTTTTCCAGTCACATTGTATTACTAATCATAATATTACTATGTAAGAACTACGTAATAACTATGTAAAAACAAACCCTGTCATTTTTTACAATCCATTCAATTCGCAACACATAAACTCAAGCCCCATCCTAAATTTTTTCTCATTAAATATTGTGTTTCACTTTAAATACAATAAATCGCATGGCAAAACGGTTTGTGAGTGCCAATTCATGTTAACATTAAATGCATCATCTGTATATTCAGACACACCTTAGACAAAAACAATGTTCATGCTGAGTTATGTTACAACCTGAAACCTGATCATGTGCAGCAAAACATTAAAGAATATGTTTTTAATTAAATTAAAGCACAGTAAGTCAGGGCTCATGACAGTAAATGGGAACAGAGGTGGATGTAGGCTCCGAGGGGTCACAGATTCAGAATGGTGGACTCAATCTACATAAACCATAAGGAAACAAATCTTTGTTCCCATATTGAATAAGGGATTGTGTCCAATCCTCCAAACCTTCTGCCTCTTTCCTGCTCTATGAAATTCCCAGGCTCTGTGAAGCTACATCAAGCAATTTTAATGAACACAATATTCTCCCTACTTGTGTTTTTATCTGTAATCACTAGACCTGCACTGCTTATCCTTCTGTAACTCACATCCAAATCCTCACATTTTTGTAAATATTTTATTATATCTTTTCATGTGACAACACTGAAGAAATGACACTTTGCTACAATGTAAAGT
>NW_015664997.1:160962-162201 GCF_001515625.1 Sinocyclocheilus rhinocerous | reverse complement strand
CCATGAAATCTTTCATTTCCCTTCCACATGTTTACCACAGTAAGAGATGCGAAAACAGTAATAAAAAGTGAAGACAATAAAATAAACCTGCGAAATTAGAGGCTTAGACGGTGAGGATTTAGAAAATGAAACGTTCCTACGACTTATTAATTTGTGGCCACTGTCCATGTTTCATTAATTTTGTTCCTTAGATAACCCATGATTTAACTAAAATGAGGGAACAAATTAATAGCCTACATCGAACGAATTCTTAATTTATATTAAATAATGTACTTCATTCAGAGGGAGCTATTTCCTTTTCAATTCGGAGTAAAAATACATTTATCCATCATAATACAAATCCATCATACAAGCTATACTGCTTCACATTTAGGTCCAATTAAGAGTTAGTCTCATGGCAAAAACGTACCTGGGGGCACTTTTTCGTGAGACGCGAAATACGTACCAATAAGTACATATCACTTCAGTTTCCAAAATAAATGAACACTAGAGGCAGTAAAACTCCGACACCTTTTATTCCTTTTCACACAAATTTACAGAGTTTTGATTAATAAAGCGTAATTTTAACACAATTACTTAAAGAATATTATGTTATGACTTCAAAACAATTTTAATATGCTGGGAGATTTGAAAACTGATGCTTTTGAATGTTAGCATTGCACATATCCGGCTTCATATCTATGGGTTTTCATAGACAGTAGGTTTGTTTGGTAGCTCACGGAGTACAGAGACATACTTGAGAGGTGAGGAGCTCCGGTTCGAATCCCGTGTAACTACGGTTCGACAAAACAGTTCAAATCTGCTTATAAGGAAGTTCAAATGACATGGTTGCATTAACAACGCGTTTTTATATCAGTTTTGCATTTGTTAACACTATCGGGTAGGTTTAGGTTTGGGTTTGGTGTAGGGCATATTTCCAACACGATAGAGCATTAACTTTTAGCGACAGTCCCCGGATATTTGAATTCTGAACCACTGCAATATGTACCTATATCAACATAATAAAAACGTGTCAGGGTTCACGTACTAAACCCGTGTTTTAGCGCCACTCAGTGGACATTTCTCTTTGAAACTGCGGCGAAACGCAGTAAGGTACGTAAAAACGGTGTTGCAGGAAAGTATTTTATGAGACCAGGTTGGATATACGGTATAAATCTTGGTTTTCTCTACATTTTTATTTGGATTAATATATATATATACACATATATATATATATATATATATATATATTAATACATA
>NW_015664997.1:155706-160916 GCF_001515625.1 Sinocyclocheilus rhinocerous | reverse complement strand
TATCGATGGGGACACATCTTTCATTTTTCAGGCAGGAGGAGAGTGAGGGGAAGAGGCAACTCCGGGGTCAGAGCACAATTCATGACCGTCATTACTAGTCTAGAGAGACAGCAGAGCTCACAAAGATTTAGGAAGAGCTCATGTCTTTCCCTCTATCCCTGTCTCATTTTGTTTCTCTCTCTCACCGGTACTATTAAGTTAGGTATAAATCAATGTTCTTTGAAGTAAAGGATGACATGGCCATTTCCCAAAGGAAAGGAGAAGAAAAGAAGAGAGGAGAGGAAGACTCTCAACAAACAGGTCGACAGCTGCTCCATACAGACCTGCACATGTGTGTGCATGACTGGCTTTAATGTCCGCCCTGCTGAAACATACAGTCCCACCTTTACTGCTGGCATACACGTAAAGAAATAGGAATGTATGCATAGTCATACATCAACATGCACATGACAAAAGAGATAGAGCAGCTTAGCCAACACACAAAAACAAGAGTACAGCCAATATGCATCTAACTAACTCTCATGGCAATTTGGAACAATTTTACATTTTGTAAATTGCATTTACATTTACACTCAAAAAAATCCTGGGTTATTGTTTTAACCCAAATGCTGGGTTGAGCCTTTTGGGTAATTTTTTGGGGTTATTTTTTCAGTGTTTGGGTAGTTTTTGTGTTACCCAGCTCCTGGGTCAAATGTAACAACCCAATGTTTGGGTAGTTTTTGTGTTACTCAGATCCTGGGTCAGTCGTAACCCAGTGGTTATTTACCGCAGAGATTTAGCATTCTCTTCAGGAGAGAGCAGTTCTAAGCGCCATCGAGTTGATGCATTTCTTTGGTAAAATAGAGGTTTGTGTACATTTTTTATCTATAAAATCGTTACTGTGCTGTATATCGTTCAATTTTACGCAAAGCATCATACGGGCGCGATGTGAATCACCTAAACGAGCGTCGCGTCGGTCTTTTCGCATGATGGAAAAGCCTGATGCTTTGCGTAAAATAAACGATTTTATTCATAAAGGTACAGAATATAAATACTTCTGATGTTAAAATATGTCCTCAGAGTGGTTTACTGTTTGTTTATGGGCAGGTTATGGAGGCAGTCGCAGCATATTTCGGCTAAGAGTGAAACGCAGGGCGGTGGTCTTAGCCGTTAGCAGTTCCCCGCCGAACACGATTCCAGCTCGGGCATGAGAACCTGCACCGTTACGGTGGAAACAGAATAACAGAGACTGGTTGAATACACGTGAATTACTTCTGTTTAATGTTTAATTTTTACTTATAATGTTTGTTAAAAGAGTTTCAATATAGGCAATATAGGCCTATTAAAAACAATATAAACAATGCTGTATATTAAAGGAAAATAAAGGAAGTTATCATGCAAGTTATCAGTAGTTGTGTGGAGTATTTTACAAAAGTTTAGAGGATTTAAGTTAATCAGAAAATTAGTCAACCCATTAGCTGGGTTAAATAAACAACCCAATTTGCTGGGTAAAATTAACCCAACATGTGTTCTGTCCTATATTTACCCAGCCCTTGGGTTAAAAACTACCCAAATTGGGTTGTTTTTAACCCAGTGTTTTTTAGTCATTTAGCAGACGCTTATCCAAAGCGACTAACAAATGAGGACAATGGAAGCAATCAAAATCAACAAGAGAGCAATGCTATGCAAGTGCTACAAGTCTCAGTTAGCTTAACACAGTACTGTCACACTTTGCCTACTGTGCAGTAGGGGGACAAGAAAAAAAAAGACAAGCGACTAACAAATGAGTACAATGGAAGCAATCAAAATCAACAGGAGAGCAATGCTATGCAAGTGCTACAAGTCTCAGTTAGCTTAACACAGTACTGTCACACTTTGCCTACTGTGCAGTAGGGGGACAAGAAAAAAAAAGACTTTCAAAAACCGGAAACAAAATGGGGAGAATGGGCACCGCTTACTTGTTGTTTGGTCCGGTATTCTGTCAGACTTTGCCTACTGTGCAGGAGACGAGGAGACGAAGGAGCGCGGAGACGAAGGAGAATTAACATCAAAAGTCTTTATTAATACTAACAGGCAGAAACACACACGTAGGGAGAGGATTGACGACATTCAACACCGAACAGGAAACAATGGGCAGAACACACTTTATATACAATCTTAATCACGGGAAGACGAGACACACCTGGAATCAAATTGGAAACAATCGACATGGGAAAACTGGGTCATGGAACACGTGGGGGAGGAAACACAAGACACAGGACTGACAAATACACATAGCAAGGGTTTATTTGTTTCTCTGTTTGTTTTTTTAATTATATAATAAATAAAAAGAAAACAGATAGAATATAAAAAGAGAGCAAGCTAGTGTTTGAGGCCTTTTTATGCTTTATAATAAATAAAAAGAAAACCAATATAATGCAAAAAGATTAGAGAAGCTAGTGTTTTTTTTTCTGAATTGGTGGTGATTTGTAAATTTTGAATATTTTGTAAATACAAAATCTGACTCTGAAATCTGTTACATTTTAATAAAAAACAACCCTGAAAAGTGGCCCAAAGTTGAAGACACACCCAAATACAAAATACTGCACTAGGCCACCAAGGTCAGTTGGCAGACACACAATCTCTATGTACACTTGAATAGCCATTGTTTTCACATTCACTTTATTAAAATAATCAAAATCAATAGTTTAAAATTCAAAAGCACCATGGAACTGCAGGACATTGATGGGGCATAGCATTTTGATTGGTAGAAAATAGTCCTCCATTCAGTCAGGCAGGGAAAGAGTGATTTTCAGTGATACTTGTACAGCTTGTTCCCTGTAGCGCCTCTTACCGTAATGGCAAACTAAACATCCCACTGACCTCACTGCATTGTCAGCATAAGAAGAGCAGAACTACTTTCTGACTCTTTAACAAAGAGGTGCACAAAGGGGGACGCCTTTTCAATCGTTTTTATCAGATACATACAAGTTTTTTGCTTTTAATCAGTAAACACTGTCTCAAAAACTTTCTTTGAGGTCCTCGGATATACTCAAGAACTCTAGTTCTCATTTGAAAGGAATTCCTGGAAAGAATACATTTCTTAATGAAGATTTCTTGTGAGTAAATTTTGGTTAAATATTGTCTGTACTGTTCACAAAGAAACACGGGTACCGAAACCCATTGCCAATATGGCACCGGTACCTTTATGACCGGTATGTACCAGATTTCGGTGCCACTTAAATTCCTGAGCTGTCAATTTAATTATTTGCCCTCTGGTGCTCGAAAACAGACATATAAAGGATCATCACAACATATGATTGCTAGTTAAATTATACTGCATTCATCTGGTGTCAGAATAATCAGAAAAATAATTTCCAAATTCATGTGAATGCTAGTTGGAAAGCTCTGATAACACAAATCCAACACATCTTTGTAGTAATGTTAGTGTCCATGTTGTTTTCACATTCTGACTTAAAAGCACACCTCGGGAAATCAGACCATCCGAGGAGTGCATGAATGCAGCAGTTACACTTGCTCTGATGAAAAAGCTAAGTCAATTAGCAATGGATAAAAAATATACTTACTTATTATGAAAATACCATAGATGGCTTGAAAAACACAAACTATACATTGTCACAGTTTCATCATTTACCTTTCTATTAGTGTTGTCAAAAAAGTACAGATTTCGGTACCAGTGGGTACTGAAATTTTAAAAATCAGTCTATCAGCGGATCACTAATATATCTGCTCATAGACGTCACGTATCCACTGATAGACGCGGCTTTCAAATGCTCCCGTGTGTATCTGTGTAAGCACTTGGTGAAGAGCGTGAAGCGATGATCATTGTAGCCAATCACAGACATATCTGTCAAGCACGTAAACACAACGGCCAATCAGAGCGGTTTAAGAATCCGCTCAACAGCCCTCAAAATTTTAGCGGGAAATCCTGGACTCGTCACATTTTTTTAATTTTAGTACCGACATCGGTACTTTTGACAACACTAGTTTCTATCTTCTTATTATTCAGTCACAGCAATAGCTGAATGCCTTTGTCCATATTAGGGATTTCCTTCTCAAAAGAAATTTGAAGTAGACATATGATAATCCATGTTTTACTTCAGTGTACAGGATTTTATTTATTTTTTTATTTGTTTTAAAAATCACATTTTAAATCGCAAATCACAAAAAACCGAACCGAAAACCGTGGTTTAAAAACCAAGGTATATATTGACCCGTGGGCTAACTGTCTTGTTGCATCCCTGCCAAGAATACAGACTACTTTGCTGTTATTAGTACTGTAACTGTTATTTAGTGTTATTTAGTGTTAAATTATTGTAGTTGTGTTGGGTGGCTTAGGTTTTATAGTGAAATTGTTACGTAAATTTGTTGTGTTTTGTATTTACTTATATTTCTGTATACTTTAAACCTTTAATATATTGTTCAATTTAAAGACATTTTTCAATTAAAAAGCCATTCTTTAATGTCATCCACTGTTGTTTTGCGGCTATTTTTTTAAGTATCGTTTCAGGCACCGGTACCGTTTTAAAAGTATCGATTTGGCACCGGTATCGTAAAAAACCCAAATGAGACCCAACCCCACAAGCACACGGAGAAGAGTCTCCTCTGTAATAGCACCTGATTAAACTTGAGGCAACTGTTGTCTGTAGCACATAAACAGGGAAGGAGAGGGTCCAATATCAGAGTAAACACTCCAAGTCCTGCGGCTATTTGGACAGTGATTCTTCTCGCCACCACGGCAGCTCCTCAACTAGGACTCTCCTCAAATAAACAAAGACGTCATGTTTCTCCAGTCAGTGGTGAGAGTCGCCACATTCTCTCTGAAGATACGCTCCAAACCTTCCAAAAAAGCTGAAACGAGCGGAGGCCACTTAAAGGTCCCCTGAAATGCTTAGAAACACGCAGGGTTACTCTATGTGTTGACGTCATTTTAACTGAAACAGGAAGACAGGGCGGGACATATCAAGCAGCCCCGTCCCTTTTTAAAGGGGTCATATGATGCTGCTAAAAAGAACATTATTTTGTGTATTTGGTGTAATGAAATGTGTTTATGCGGTTTAAAGTAAAAAAAACACATTATTTTCCACATACTGTACATTATTGTTTCTCCTCTATGCCCCGCCTTCTGAAACGCGTCGATTTTTACAAAACTCATCGGTCTGAAAAAGCGAGGTGTACTGTGATTGGCCAGCTATCCAATACGTTGTGATTGGCCGAATACCTCAAGAGTG
>NW_015664997.1:135880-154946 GCF_001515625.1 Sinocyclocheilus rhinocerous | reverse complement strand
CGTGCCGATTTGTGTTCACAATGCACGTTTTTAGCGAACCGTACCTTTAGCCGAAAGTGGACCGCACTTAGACCACCTCCTGAGATGGTCTCGGCTCGGTTCGCTTCTGAGGGGTCTGAGATCGTTTGGTGTGTTCACATATGGGCCAAAAATCACGCGAACCACGCTCAGACCCCTGAAAAGGACCAAGTGTGAAAACCCCAGAAACGCAGAAGCGTCGCGTTTTTAAAGGTCCCCTGAAATGCTTAGAAACACGCTGCGTTACTCTGTGTTGACGTCATTTTAACTGAAACAGGAAGACAGGGCGGGACATATCAAGCAGCCCCGCCCCTTTTTGAAATAGCCAATAGCGTTCGTTTATATCACAGCTTGGGCTAGAGCCATTCAGAGCCGTTGAGCTCGGTAAAGCCGCATTTGACAGGGTATGCCCGCCACAATCTCATCCATATTGCTATAAAATATAGCATTCTGTGTAGAATTCAAATAGCTCCGATACATTTTGTGGTCTGCGCCGACTCGCGCATGTGATCCGCTCGGTGGTTAGCGTGACACAGTGCGAAACCAGACTTCTTTTTTTCCTCAATGGAAAGCATATTTACACTGTTTGAATCGTTCCCTGTCCCCTATATAGTGCACTACGTGCCATTCACTGTACAGAAAATACTAATTCTGTGGACAAGTGACCGATTTCAGCCGCGGCTTCAGCGTCTATTTTATAGTGTAGGGGGCTTCTAGAGAGCATTTGATTGGACAGAAAGTTTCATGAGAAGCTGAAGTACGATGTGACGTCAAAAAAATCGTTGAGCCGTTTTGGCGTAAGTGACGAACTGCAAGCTTTGAATGCTTATATCTTCTAAATGCGAATTTTGTCACTGTTTTGGAGCACACTGCCTTATAGATAACCTTAAGACTAACATATTGATACTAACACCCAAAAAACTTTAATTTTGATTTCATGGGGACTTTAAGGGGATGCCTTCAAATCTATGCATTTCCTAATGTACTGAACACATGTGGACTGCCTGTGATGTTTTTAGCTTCAAACTATCTTTGTAAATGAAAGCGAAATTGAAAAATAAAAGGGGGAAAACTATAAAAATAAATTACAATTTCAGACATTTTGTGGCTCCAGAAATAAATGAAATTAAACAAAATTTTACATTTAAAATATAAATATTACTAATGGTATTACTGGCATATTAATAATAATAAAAAATCGTATTATTCTTATTCTTATTATTGTTGTTGTTGTTAATATTGTTTGTTAATTCATTTATGATTGCTATTATTAATATTAATAACAATCACAAATTAATTTTGAATTGATATTAATAATATTTAATATATTAATATTTTTGATATTTCACTATACCTATTTTATAAGTTTTCACTTTAGCTATTAATATAAGTGCACTCTCAATAGCTTTCAAACATTTGACCATGTTTACATTTATTCTTGAGAATCTGCAGATATTCCCACAATGAACGAGTCACCGATGCAATGTTACAGTAGAATAGAATGTGCCATTCTAAATTATCTACAAATTGGATACTGGATTACAAAAAAAAGTGGGTGCGGCAACATAGTTTTAAAACCATAATAAAATAAAACTGTAACAACCAATTTTTGTTATATTGACTTCATTCGCATTTCAATGATTGATAGCACCCATGACAGGTCTGTCAGAGTGGGCACACAGGAAATAAAGGTCAAGTGTGAGTGTGAGAGGAAAGGCACGTTGAAGGCATGAGCATAAGAATCAGTGTTTCACAAGCAGGAAAACACTCAGAGGGCATACCATCAGCCCTCTTAAGGTCAAAGAGCAGGCAGTCAATTAAAGACAAGTCAAATGTCAGGCCTCCTTCTTGCAAGCACAGAACAGTCTTTGGGACTCAGCAGATAGGTGGAGATACAACGGGTTGGATAAAGTGTGGAGTTCTGATGAATAGAATCAGGATGAATGTCCTCATCAGTAAGGCTGCACCAAATTGTATTATCGATTAGCTGGGTCTGTACGCTTTGCATGAAGAAACTCTGTTAGTGATCTCACTTCACAGTATAGCGAAAAATGCATTTCACACGGAACACATTTAACAAGCGTACACTGCACTCATTTAAAAACTTGCCTTATTTTGTGTCATGTTAGTGTCCACTTGACACATTTTCCTCAATAGTTATACTGAAACTTATTCTCACAAACCCACACACACATAGCAACGAAAGCTCTTTCTTGACAACATGTCAACAAACATCATGGAGAAAGAGGTGACCCTCCCATTGTGCTTATTTCATTGCTGAATTCACGCAATTACATAGCTGGCTTTGGCAGTCAGGACACCCCTGAGGACTGATCATTTCTGACCAGTTTGAAATTGGTTTGAAATCTATCATTGCATCTGAGACTATAGGACACATTCGTCAAACTGGACGCATTTGTTGTGTATTAGTTGAAGGCACAACAAAAAAGGCGACAAGCAATATCATTTACATGTGGTTACTAGGGTGTTATAGGTAATTGCTTGTTTGTTCATGTTAATAGTGCTCGGTATAGTGCTCGGTAGCTCACCTGGTACAGCACTGCATTTGTAATGCAAAGCGCTGAGGTATGAGTCCAGTGAAACACAAATCCAGTAGAAGCAAGCACAGTTGCTTCAGTAAATGCATTTTTATCTCATATTTGGTCTTATTAACACTATCCATTAGGTTTAGAGTAGGGTTTACTGAAGGTAGTACATTATTTTTAAATGCAATAGAGCATTAACCTTTCAGCGGCACTCAACAGACTAATTTCCGAATTGCCGCAGTAAGTACAATAACCAATGCAACAAATGTTGACAGATTCTGTGTCAAATAAAACTGAATCCATTTTTAGCGCCACTCACTGGACATTTTACCAATGTAATATCATATTGCAGAAATGTCTTTCCAATAAGCCTAGGTTGTAAAGTCACTACTACATTAGGTCCCTCTTCAGTGCCCACTTTATTGTTCGCCAGGCAAAAATCATTAACAAACACGTCACCTCTCCTCAACATGCCACATGATTTGAGGTGTCACCCATATCCATAGCAAGTCCTGCAATGAAGGTTAACACTTAGGATTAGGGTTTGTTCAAATCTCTAACCCTAAAATGCTTCCCTTATCAAGGATTTACTGCCCAGATCAACGACTACTGGAAATGTTATGACATTTTCCAAAAACCATTCAATCTTTGAGGTCTTTCAGAAACATATCTTAAAGGTAAGAAAGGTAAAAAGAAGGAAGGTCAGGAGAACGTAAAAGAGACAGGAAAAGCAAGCCACAGCACCGTAAATATCTCAGGACCCTCCAACGTCTGAGCGAGAGACTCCTCATCACCTGACGTGCAGAGAAAATCAAGCTCAGTAAACGGGATTGTGTGTTGGATGGGATCGAACGGAAAAATCTGCAAATAAATGTCTGTTTGCCTGAGGTAAATTATGCACGCAAAGTTGTGGCCATAATAAACTTCATCATGCTAATGAACCACACATCTGCACAATATAGTAATAAATAAAGTTATGCTCATAAGTTTAAATAATCCTTTCAGAATTTTTTTAAAATAATAAGACAGATCATATAATGTTTATTTTTTATCAATACAGCGGTTTGACAAAACAGATATTCGCAATTCTACAATACAAAATAATTAATAAAAAAACAACCTGCATATACTGTAGTGGTCGACCGATATATCGCCAAGGCCGATATTTGGCATTTTTTAAATATCGGCATCGGCCGATAAGCGCGATCGACAAACTTTAAACTCGTGATTTTAAATTATGCTTTAAATTTTGCCCGCTGTCATATTCATGTCATTTTCACTGTGTGCTGTATGTAAAATGAGTGTTACCTTGGCTTTATTTGACAAAATATGATTCCCAATGCACAAAAACGTCCCAGAATACTGAGTGCCCTGTTGGTTACAGTGTTTACTTCCTTTTTAATTATATTTTTATTAAACATTTATTTATTTGTGAAAAATACTTTGTCACCTAAAGTATAAGTATGTTTATTTAAATTTTCAAATGATTTCAAATTTCTTAAATATTAATTAAAATAAATAAAATTATATCGGCTACCCTGCTTTCCAAGATATCGGAATCGGCATCGGCTGTCAAAAAACACATATCGGTCGACCACTAATATACTGTATGATGACGGTAAATTTTTTAATTAAGAGTAAAATACTCTAAAAATCATTATCCTTAATCTTCATACAGTAAATCATTAATAACCGGAACAGCTATGTTGGGCGAATATTGTTAAGGTCAATGGGGGACCTCTGAGTCAAAAATTCAATTCACATTTACTTGTATAGCCCTTTTCACAATACATATTGTTTCAAAGCAGCTTTACAAAAAAAGCCACTTATCAAGTGTCACAAATGGTAACTTAAACTAAGAACAAAAAAAAAAGTCAAGATCTCAAGAAAACAGCTCGCTATGCCGAAATCACAAAAAAAGTCACTTGAAATCTCAAGAAAAAAGAAAAAAAAAGCTCTCTAAAGGCTTCCACAGAATTGCATCAAAATACCAAATAATCAAAGAAATGGCATTTAAATGGGATTGTAGATGTTTTCCCATGTCATGTAACATAAGTAGCAAATGGCTGCAATATAACAAAGAGTGAAAAATTTAAGGGGGTCTGAATACTTTCCGTACCCACTGTATATTTATAAATTGTGTAAAGATATTTCATAAAGAGATTTCTTCAGGCAGACTTCTACTTGTTCTTCGCACAGTCGGTATAAAAGGAGTTAACTATAGCTATGATTCTTCCTCTCTTTATCAATGAATTCACGGCACGCTCCTTAGACCTCTCCAAATCTTGTGGCCTGTGTTTTTCGTTTTCTTTTCTTTTTTCCTGCACTATATAAAACACAATGGAAAATGCAGGGTCACCCCAGCTGTTCTCCATTAGGTTCCTGGCTGAGGTCGTCTACACACTCACTTACTGGCATTACGGTTGTGGTGGAGGGGAAAGAGATAGAGAGAGAGTATCAGACTGACACGGAGAGATTGCGAGCCGCGGTGTAGATTGCAGTAACCTGTAATTAAGCCAATGGCGGGTTGCTGTTGCTATGTAAACATCCCTACACCTCTCCCTCATGCCAACACAAGAGCAGTGAAGGAGTCTGGTTACTTACACTTAAATCACACAGCAACATCTGGTTTAGGAAGGAGATCTCTCTCTCCTTCCAGTTTGGAGCAGTGTGTGGAGTGTGGTGGTTTGGATCTCTCTGCATCCACAGCACCGCGACTCAGATTGCAGCGGTTGCACAATACAATTTGGCAGGCCTCATATACACACACACAGACGTACGCACATTTAGACGTAGTCAGTCACACAAACCATAAAACAGCACATAGACCATTTGTCCTCAAACATTTGGAGAGGCACTATTATAGTCTGTCTGATTCTGTGCCTGGTACATAAGAGAGGGAAAGCAGACAAGTCATTTTAAATGAGATTATGACAAATAAAATGTTGTTTGGGGTCGTTTCTCAGAGCAAGAGTCTAAACAAACAAGTCTTTTAAGTTGCAGGGCTCAACAATAGGGCTACACAATAGGGAGTTTTTTTTTTACCTGCCTTGCCAATATTTTAACTGATTCCACAAAAAGTGATTTTACTTTTACATTCAAATTTATTTTTAATTCATAATTAATAGATAGTATTAAAACCAATGCTTTTATCCAACAAATATGCATTCAATTGATCAAAAGTGATAGTAAAGACTTTTCTATAAATCAAAAAATCAGTTTCATCAAAAATATTAAGCACTCTTTTAAACACTGATAATAATATTTTACATGAGCACCAAATCAGCAAATTAATGATTTCTAAAGGATCGTGTAACACTGAAGACTGTAGTACTGGCTGCTGTATATATTAAAATAGAAAACAGTTATTTTAAATGTAAAATATATTTCATTATATATATATATATATATATATATATACAACTATAATGTAAAATGGAAGCTTTTAATTATTTTTACCCTATAAGTTAAATTCACAATTGGGAAAAATTCTAAATTTAAAACAGCAAAGATTGTAAATATTGTTCAAAACATCCTAGAAAATGGATGTTTAAGACATAAAAACACATGTACATTATCAATGAACATAAGATGAAGGGGAACACACCCAACAGGGCAAGTGACCGTTCCGTCAATTAGCCCAAATTTTAATTCCACACCTATTGTAGAGCCATGCTTTATTATGGTTTATTTAGTGTTTCAGGTCATTAGTCTCCACAACACCACAAGCCTTTATTCCTTTTAAATGAGGATGAAGGACTGAGACTTTAGTCTTTGCAACTTTACAGATCTTCTTTATGCACCAAGAGCTTGTAACACTCCAAAGAGAAAGGACAAATTGAAATCGCATCATATGACCCCTTTAAAGCTTTTCATGGAGCTGAATATAACTGCGGGCATATTTCTGTAAACTCACCTTTCAGCACTATTTCTATTCATGTATTTGTCACATGACAGGATGGAAGGAGAGAGGAACGATCTGCCTACGGGCACAACAAACTGTCACTCATTCTTGTGAGCTGTGGGAGGATAAAAATGATGGAGCGGTGAGGAAAAAGCGAGTCGTTTCGCCCACTTACATGAGCAGACGCGTGTTCCTGCAGCCGACCCACAGGCCACACGCTCGGACCTCGGCGTAACCAGCATCCTGCAAGAGCTGTTTTTGGCAAGTGTTGCAAATTAATTTCTGGCAAGATTTCTGCTCTATTCTCCACTATAACAGTGAAACCTGAGGGCTTCCAACAGCCCTGCCATCCCATAAGAACAGACTATACTAAGAATCTACAGCTTGGCAAAATGAGAGACCAAAAAAGACAACTCTGACGTACAAAAAGTGCTTAGAAAGGAATGTCTGACAACTGAAGGGATGAAAAGCGAGAGAGAGAAATACAGAAAATGTATTGAAGAACAGACAGCCTATTTGAAAACACTTATTAAAGAGAAAGCTCATCCAGAAAATGAAATTTGTAGCATCATATATTCAACATTTTAAATCGGTATACTTTTTCTTTGATGGGACACCAGAGATATTTAACAGAATGTTCAGGTTGCTCTTTCCTACACAATTAAAGTGGATGGGGACCATGCTGTGAAGCTCCCAAAAAAAGTAAAAATAATAAAATAAAAAAAAACACACACACATACACTAAAAGTAGTTTTAAAAAGTCATATAAAAGTCACATAACTTGTGGGCATCCTCTAATTTTTATATGTTCATATGTTGTTTATCAAACAACACCAAATACATGAGAACATTAATGCCATTAACTCTCGTTTAGCAAAACACTCGTTCATAAGCTCCACCAAGTCATAATTGTATGTAACAGCAGCGGCTCTGAACATGTGACAGTGTGAACCCTATTGGTTGGCCAGCTTTATTTGCAGAAAAGAGATTAGAACCCCTCGCCATTAATTAAAAAAAAAATTATAAAAAATGTTTGTGTCGGTCTGAACAGACACATTAACAGGTGTTCATTTAAATTAAAATGTGTACCGCACCAAATGTTTGAGCATTTGCCTTGTTGTGAACAGGCTTTTAGATTGAAAAACATGTAGATAAAAGTTTTGCATCAGGGAGTCGCTCTCAGGATGTGGTGTATTTAAATATTTTTGAATGAGCGTTTGCGCTGTTTACTTCGCTTTCAATTTCGCGATCACACATACTCTGTGTAAAGGGAGCACATCTTACAAGATCAGATATTTGTCAATGAGCTCAGAATCTGTTGAGCAGCAAATACTCCAGCATGGTCTCGTCAGTCATCTCCTTAATTTTTGGGGGGATTTATTTATTTATTTATTTTTTAATA
Source organism: Sinocyclocheilus rhinocerous (assembly GCF_001515625.1). Taxonomy (NCBI): domain Eukaryota; kingdom Metazoa; phylum Chordata; class Actinopteri; order Cypriniformes; family Cyprinidae; genus Sinocyclocheilus; species Sinocyclocheilus rhinocerous. The sequence goes on along the minus strand of NW_015664997.1, from coordinate 147,076 downwards.
AGTATCGTTTCAGGCACCGGAACCGTTTTAAAAGTATCGATTTGGCACCGGTGTCGAAAAAACCCAAACGATACCCAACCCTAGGAAAGAGAGCACATTTACACTTTTTTCACATCTTGGTTTTTTCATTAGCTCATTATGGCCTATTATAAAGCAATTACATGCAATTCTCATTGAATTGTAAACATTAATTACATATATAGACCTAAAAATTGAACACTGTGAAACTATTCCTTAGCTTGCTGTATCAGTTACATCACATAAGTGAGATCCATCCTGGGACACACTGAGACAGATCTTCTTCCTGTTTTGTCATATAGGTTACACATTTCTCAGCTGTCACATGACATACAGCATTGAAGAAGAGACGTTCTGGTGACAAGGTCTCAAAAGACATGGAGATGTTCATATATCACACCTCTGTCATCTCTATAATCAGATGACTAGAGCTGAACACAGGTTATGACTGGCAGTGATCTGAAGTCCATGCGGAAAGAACTCAGGGCTGCAGACACTTTGATGCTGCAGATTAGATAATGTCCTAGTTTTTAGAAAACAAGAGACGGGAGTCTCTGAGGGAGGCCGCTATGCTCTAAAACAAAAAGAAAAAGATTGAGTACGAGAAAAATATTGAGCATGCCCAGATCTGGCACTCATAAAGTTTGTTTAGGCTCCAATTTATCAAAATCACCATCACCCAAGACAAAGGTTTGGGACAGCTTCATCAACAATACTACAAAATAAAATAAACTTTAAAGGAAGAGCCTCAATAAATGCGCTCCAGGTAAATATGCCAAAATGTCAGAGAAAGACTCTAAGGAAGAGAATATATAGTGCAAAGCAACAATGCTTGCTCAAGAGAGCTAAAGGAAGAGGTAGGTGGGATTGTTTTCAGGCCAAACTTCACTAAACTCAAGGGACATTCTGACACAGTGGCCATTGTCCTCCTGCTTCACCATCACTAACAGGAACCGTTCCGCTGTGAGCAGCCCGAGAATCAGGTCAATTTTCCTTAAATTCTTGAGTTCCTTGGATTGATATGGTTTAGAGTTGAATTATCCCACACCCACCTCACGCAGCACTTTTTGCATCCTTTTTTTTCTTATTCAAAAAGCCTTACGTCTCTTATTTAGCATGGCTTAATTTTCACCTCTGAGAGTTGTCGACTTTTATAATCCTTTAATTGTTAATTATCTGGCTGGTTAACGTCAACTTCCTGGCAACCACATGTTTCGTGAATTTAGTAGTGTTGTGCATTTAAAACATCAATTTAGTGTAATTGTTCATTAAAAAACTGTTTAAAAAGATTTAATCATGCCCATGCCACAAGAATTTAATGTCTTTTCACGTTAGATTTATAAGTGACAGTAAAGACAAGTGAAATGTTACAAAGGATCTCTATTTCAAATAAATGCTTTGTATTAATCACAGAATCATAAATAAATCTAATAAGGTTTAAACGTCAAGGTTTCCACAGAATTATTAAGCAGCACAAACATTTTCAACGTTGATAATAAAAAGAGATGTTTCTTGAGCAGTAAATTATGATAATAAATAATAAACGTGATATGCAACTGCAATCTCACATGTCTTGGACTTTAATTGATTATGTATGACATGATTGTTTTTCTGCTACTCTCATTGTGAAGCGTCCTTGAGCTTGGGAAAGGCGCTATAAATTAAGCATATTATTATTAGTAGTAGTAGTAAACCAGCATCTAAGAATAATTTCAGAAGGATCATGTGACTGAAGACTGGAGTAATTCAGCTTTGCTATCACAGGAATAAATTACATTTTTAAAATATATTAACATATAAATAAACAGCTATTTTAAATTGTAATAATATTTCACAATATGACTGATTTTACTGTTGATAAAATAAATGTAGCCTTCATGAAGATTATAGACTTTTAAAAAAAAATCTTCTAAAAAAATTTGACCCCAAACATTCAAGTAGATCTCCAAAATGGGGCGTGAACTCCAAAAGTGGGCAGAACCTCCTAAATGGGGCGGGGTCTCCTCGCGCAAAGACTTTCACCATTGGCTCTGGCTCCAGCCAATTGTTATTGACTTACATTTCAAAATAAAATTTTATAAATTAAACATTGTTTCTAGTTCATCTAAAATAAAATATGCTATATAAATAAATATTCTCCGTGAAAGCAGAGCCCAAAGCTCGTGGCCAGTGGGGTTCGGACTGGAGTTTGAACATCTGCTTAATGGTATAAACGGGAATCACCCACGAGCTCTCCCGCGAGCCGTCCCTGCACAGTGCAGGGGAACGATTTTACCCTATCGCTTTGTTCTAAGCAACGGGGGCGTGCGTCCCAGGGCTCGAAGTTCGCAGGGTAGGAGGGGGTAGTGACGCTGGGTGTAACTAAAAAGGTGCCATTGTCCAGTGAGGTCCGGTTGGGGAGTTACGGAACGATCTCATATCGCATAATCTTATTAACTGTTTATCTCCTGAACTGCAACTTTATTTACCACGCAGCGCCAATCCCGCCGTGCAGTCAATTTTGCTGGTTAAGGTTAGGGTCAGGTGTGGGGTAGGTTTAGGGGTTAGCATTGTTTGTAGCATAGTGTAGGAAATCAACACTTTAATTGACACAACCAATAAAATCTTTAGAATCAGCTGTGGGGCGGAGTTTGCACAGAAGTGGATTGGGGGAAAAAATTGCGCATGCGTGTCATGTGCCTGTCTGTCAATGGGAGGAAGCCACGCCCTATTTTGGAGCTCCCACCCCGTTTTGGAGTTCCCGCCCCCATTTGGAGATCTCCAGGCTGCAGTTATACCCTTCTCCAAATATTTGAACTGTATAGGCTGTTAATTTAATGAATTAATAATTGATAAGCATAATTATTAGTTAATTAATTTGATTAAAAGTCATAATAATTAGTTAATTAATTTGATTGAAAGTGGCTTGTTGTTTTGAATGACAAGCCTAATCATTATTATCTGATTAATTTTATTATATTTTATTGAGTGATTTTATTCCCATATCTATACCTCAGGAATGTGATTTGGTCTTTAACTCCAGAAGAAAAGCATTCAGTTTGAGTGACAGAGAAATCACAAAACCGCTGAGAATGACCAGTGGGATCTGTTACCAACAAAGAGATGTTTGACAGAACAAGTGAGAGCAAAATCATAGAATGGTGTGAAATATGTGCGCTCTTAAATCATAACTCTCCATCCCGACAACCCAGACTTGATGACTGTCATAATTTTGCCTGTTCCTTATGTTTGTTTTGTTGCTGCCTTATTGTTTTCTTTCCCTTTTTCTCTTGGCATGCAACTATCTGTCAGGCTGTTGTGCCAGAGGGGAACAAATCATCACTCTTCTGAAGAGACTGAGCCAACAAGTCCTGATCAATCACACAGATAGAGCTGCCTGAGTCGGGTTAGAGGAGGCATAGCTGACGTGCGGCACTGGTGTTTCGGGCTGAGAGATTGAGGCTGTCAGCACTTTCTTAATGCAAATCCCCACCGGCCTTTGCTCTCTGACAGCCAGATCTAGAAGACTCATGCTGGGAGGAACCGGGGAAATTCCGAACACGGGGCGAATCGTGATTGCCTGACAAAACAGGCAACACTGCCTCACTCTGTCAAGACAATGAGCGGCGAGTATAGCTTATCGAGAAAACGCCCAACGAAGAGTCTCTGCAAATCCAGTCAAATATTGTGTCAATTTCATCATCAAAATTACAGATGAAAATCTGACTTTAGCAATGGTTTTTGTCAATAAAAATGAAGATGAATTGAAAAAAGCACATCATGATGGCAACCGAGTTGATTTTCAACTGAAAAAAATATGCTAGCACATTAATTAACTACATGTAAGATTAATCAGATACACTACCGTAAATTTTTTTATTATTTTTTAATTCATACTTTTATTCTGCAATAATGTTTATCAAATATGACAGTAAAGACATTTATTACAAAATATTTCTATTTCAAATAAATGCTGTTCTTTTGAACTTTCTATTAATCAACATTTTTTAATTGTGATGATTTAAATAAAAATAATTTGAGCACCAAATCAGCATATTCAAATGATTTCTTAAGGATCGTGTGACATTGAAGACTAAAAGACTCCTGAAAATTCATCTTTGCCAAGACAAGAATAAATTACATTTTAAAATATATTAAAACTAAAAAACTAAATGTTTTAAATTGTAAACATATTTCACATTGTTGCAGTATTTTTAATTAAATAAATGCAGCCTTGCTGAGCTTAGGAGTCTTCTTTCAAAAACATTTTTTTTTTTAAACGTAATGGCCCCAACATTTTTGAACTGTAGTGTATATATACAACATAAACTTAAAATTAGAACTTGCATTAATACAAAATGATACAAATGCACAAGTGGCCTTGTAACTAGATTACATCTTATGAATGCTAACACACTAAAACATATCTAACCCCCAGGAAAAAAAAGAAAAGCTAAAGCATAAAGAACTCACAACATATTATAATGTGTACTTATAATATCATTTCAGAAGCTAAGGTAATCCACCAGGATAGTTTTTACATGTGGTTTTTGTTAAATATTGATATATGTTAAAATTAATATATAAAGTGTTTCAATATTTGGTGTAACTTTTGCATTTATTTGCCAAATAAAATGTTTCTTTTACAAAATTTAGATGCCATTTTTGAGTAAAGCTGACATTTTCATTAAAAGACAAAAACAAAACACTGTAAAAATGAACAATGTGATATCAAAATGTTGCAGGTTTATAGTTAGCTAAGTGAATAACAAAACATTGGTGTTTATGGCACAAATATTTGAAGGTAACTTCAATCACCCCATTAAGTACTGAGGTTTGTTCTTGCTACAGTAGCATCACTATGCACGGTTCCAAACACTGCTGTTTGACAGGCTTAAACATTTTGGCTTAAACATTGGCATGAGTTTGGAGACTACCTATTTGTTTAAACAAAGGCAGATGGGTCCATTTGGCACTGCTTGATGACCAGAAATTTACACTTTACATAAAACACACTCAAAATTCCCAAGTGTGCTCAAGCACTGGTATTCACTTCATCATGAGCCATGACATAGGTTGTTTAAAACTGTTTAAAACATCCCTCATAAATTCCCAGTCTTTTCTTCATCTTCATAAGGCAAACGGAACAGAAGATATAGACGACTCATGCAACGTCATGCCACATTCACTCACTCTTGACCTGTTATTCCAAAATCCCAGGAGGTGTAGTTAATGCTGCTCAATGTGAAAGCCCGCAGGTGATGGAGATTTACCGCTGATTACAGAACCGGCTTTCTGACAAGATGCGCGTTAAATATCGCATGCGATTTATCGTGCAGCCCTAGTTACAAGTATAACAGCGCTTACCTGCAGAGGCCAAGCTGCTGAGGGTCAAAAACAGGATGGCGGAGGGGTGTGTGAGTGCCGTTAGCCACATGGCTGGAAGAAAACGCTTTTTTTCTAAAAGCCAGACGTGGCAGAAAAAGTAGCAGCAGGGTGTCTTCTTGAACAGTCCCCACTAGCTCTGTAGAATGAGAGAGAGAAAGATGTCAGTCAGTGACCAAGCAGCAGGGTATTAGAGTCTTAATGTCACGTCCTGTGGACTTAGATGGGAAGAGACAGCAGGGCTCTGGTTGAGGTAGCAGCACTTGTTAATCTCAACCCACTAATTAAGCCTCGTGTGAATGGTGGGAATGAAGAAAACAAGAGATGGGTCATTCTGACCTGAGCTGCAGTCTCAAAGGCCGCTTTTCACTTCTGAAAATTCAGCTTTGCCATTTTAAAATATTTAAAAGAACAACAAAAAACTTTTAATAACCGGATTAAAAAAATATATAAAAATAGTACAAATGTTGAATTTTACAGTTTTACTGTACTTTTGATTTAATAAATACAGATTTGGTGAGCATAAGAGACTTCTTTCAAAAAATTACAACTTACATTTACACAAAATAATGCAAATAAACAAGTAAACTTGAACTAAGTTACATCCTGGTCACACTTTGAATACTGTACGCTTGTTTCATAATCACTAAAACATGTCTAATATCCAGAAAATGAAAAACTAAAGCATAAAGTGAAAATACTGTCTGTGAAAATACTCTGAACAGCCACTTTTCAATATACATAGTGATTTAAACGACACAATAAAAGAAATGCTGCAGTGAAGATAATCGTCAGATTAGACACCTGGAGTTTGCTGTTAATACCATTAACAGATGAGAGCTAATTAACACGACCACAACTGAACTTGAGAGATGAAGCAGCCAATCAGAGTTCACCGGAGGGTGGGCTAAAGCCAACACATGCCACACTAGTGGAGCTTAAATACAACATGCATTATCCACATGCGGTTTCACTAAGTCCACTACCTGACAAAGTGCTGCAATAATAAACATACCATCTGCATCATGACAGATATTGAGTCAATAAATATAAACCTTTCAAACAAATCTACACTGGCATTCAAACATTTACGTCTGCTCAGAGCCTCTGAAGTGTCACGTCAGACTCAATTCAGTTAGTTTAATTCCATTTTGACAAAATTAACTTTTTGAAAACTGAAAATGAAAAGTTTTCCATGGTCACCGTCCCAAATACAGGTTCAGTGTTTTTGAAGTAAATAATGGTGAATGTAGGTCCAAACATCAGCAAAACTGTTAATAGCAGTCTTAAAAGCAATTTCCTATTATTTTCAGACAGTTTATTATTATAAATCAATGAAAAGGTTCATATTTCTAAAAATGTATAGTTTAGAGCACCGCAAGACTCCAGTTTGTGACTGCTGCACAACTCACCAGTTTCGACATGGCTGCCTCTCTGATGTTTTTTTCATTAGCTCATAAAGATTACCTATTATGAAAGTAGCAGATTTTAAGAGGCATACATCACCATCCCACACAGAGTGCGTAGATATGTTTACACATGCACAGTCTAAAGGCCAATAACACTCTTATTAACCTGACCAAACAGCATCACAGGTTTGTCACGCTAGTTTACTGAAGCAAAACCGAGCATTTCACTAATAGGTTTAGCAGTTACATTCAGCACAATCAGCCACCCGTGTAGCAACGGGTGAGGAACAGTGCCTTAACCCATCACACGCTACCCCAGTGCACTGTGGAGAATCAATATGTGTAAAACTTACACAAAGATGCACAGAGGCACAGGTGGATTAAAACCTCAAATGTCAATCAGAACATTTATCAATGGTTAAAAACAACCACATGCTACACTGGGGGGTGTCCCCGAGAGAGGAGTAACGAAAGCCGCAACTTCATCAGTTTCTGAAACTATAGCTTTCACTCTGCTTCCTTCCTTCTCCTATCTTTCTGCCCTTTTCTCATTTTCTCTCAGTAAGGTGAGGAGAGCATGCTCTCTCTCTCTCTCTCTGCAAACAACTGCAGGAACAAAGAGCCATTCACGCACGGGCAGCTGCTGAGGTTGGGAAGTCATTTTGGAGAATCTCAACAAAGATTGCACTTCCAGCATAGGGGCCCCAAGCCAGTGCCCTCTGCTTTTGATTTGGTGTCCCCCTCTCTTGCCATTCTCACAACAAAAGCAGAGGCATTTTGGAGTCCTCAGATTTAAGAAGATGTTATCAAGGGCAAACCGAAGCAAAACAAAAATCACAACAAAACAAATAAAAGCCCCTTGTCGGGGAAAACAAAATTCAAAAGAATAAATAAATAAAACAGTAAAAAAGAGCTTTAAAAAAACAGTAAAAAAATAAAAAAAATTCTACTGGCCTGGATTGGGAAAAAAATAAATAAATAAACAAAACAAAATAAAGGCGCTTTAAAAAAATATTAAAATTATGTTGGCCTAGTTGGGTCAAAAAAACTAACTAAATAAAAGTGCTTAAGAAGCTTAATGAAAAAAATCTGCAGGCCTGGTTAGGGCAAAACAAAATACAAAATTAAAACACTGCCCCAGGCCCATTGGTGTTACGTTATGGTACATTACATGTTGTTTTTCAATTAATTATTTGACTATAACGAATATCATCCTCTCGAACAGCTGTGTGAGTGTAATATCTGAACTTTCTAAGCATTTCGACCAAAAGTGGACCAGTGGAACAATAGTGGACCCTAAACTAAAACCATGGCACGTGGGCAACTCTATTTAACTCAATCAGTTATAAAATATAGTGTTTGTTTCAGTTTAGAGTAGGGATGTATCGATTCACTCAACTCACGGTTCGATTCACGATTTTAATTTCACTATTCGATTCGATTCACGATTATTATTATTTTTTTAACAAAATGAGATTTAAGACAAATTATAAATTAAATGTGTCCTTTTATTACTGCTTGGACAAAATGCTGCACATTTCTTTGTGAAATTGAAATATAACAGGTTGTATAATTTCGAAATTTGAAGCAAAAACAGAATGGTCTTACTTCAGTTTTGTGAAACTATACAAAAATATCTGCATGAAACAGCAGACGAGCTGAATGAGACGCAGATTCACTCTCTGCCAGCAGGTGGCGCTTAAAGCGTTTCCTTGGTTTCCGCTGTAAACAAAGCAGCACTGAACTTATTAAACTTTAATATGCATTATACAGAGGCAAGATGAAAAGAAAAAATACCATCTAAACTTTTCTAAAGACAGTAAGTTCCCCTCAGACATGCATTCATATAAACTCCTACACCTAAATTAATCGCGATTTGTTTAGCATCTCAACCGATTTGAATCGTCACATATTTGAATCGATTTTTAACCGGCTCGCGGTTAATCGTTACATCCCTAGTTTAGAGACCTCACCTCATATGACTCCTGCTGATTTTGTCTCTCCCTCTATTTCTCGGCAGAAAGATATAGTACAATAACATTCAGAAAAAATCTGGAAATGTCATTAGCAAATTCAAGGCAGCAGACCCCAGACTGAACATAATAAGTAGCTACTCCACACTTTTACTGTGTAGGTGGAGTGACGAACACCATATGGTTTAATACGCAGCCTCGCTCTGAACTCAAAGAGGCACTTCACTCTGGAGGAAGAAGCGTGCCTTAAAACTATAAAACCATCAATATTCAGTTCAAAAAGAGAAACTGACTTAATGAAAGATACAGATCATTCACAAGCAGGTCAGAATTTGTGTTTATCGCATTAGGGTTCTTGTGTAAAATTACATTCTGTATAAAATCAAGGATTTGCAGAATACGCATTCCAGTGTGAAGATGAGTGCAACTTGGCAAACTGTTCCCAAGCCAATCCATCCAACGTCAAAAGCTGTCCTTTACAGAGCCCATGAAATGGTTTGATGAAAGCAATGTTCTTTCCTGCGTTGACATATTTCCTACTGAAACAATTAGATGGGATAAGAAGGGATGCTTATGCTTACGTATTTCCAAAATCATGTGACTTTTTTAAACCATAGTTTGGTATTAGGCAGTAAATGCTCATTCTACCCTCTCAAGAATAAAGTTTCCAAAAGAGTTTTCACAGCGATGCCATAAAATAAACATTTTGAGTTCCCCAAAGAACTTGGCAGTGAACAATTATATACAGTATATACATATATATATATATATATATATATATGGGTTATCGTTGTTCTAAACCACATTTTTATCCCCGGGTAAAGGTCACACTTGTAACTTATAAAAACGGGGTTAGAATTGCTTTTTACCTTGGGTTATGAATCCCTGCTCGGCAGCAGGGTTAGCACCATCTTGGGGTGTTATTCCTGCATTGCGTTCGAATGGTACGGCAAGATGATTAGCAACAGACACCCAACAGTGTGCCTCATATTTAGGTGCTTTTAACAGTAATGGAAAGGGTTAGGGTTGAGTCCATTCAGGAAAACCTTGATAGCACACTCAGCAACATAGCCTATGAGGATGTGCAATGCTAGAGACTTCATGTAAACAGGTTGCATGTGGCATTCATTCAATCAATGACACTGACACAGCAAAATATGCAAATAAGAATCTTAACCCAGAGTACAGTGTGAAATGTCGGCTTATGAACACCCAGGATTAATTGTTTAGTATCAGCAGCATGAAACGCGAAACAAGATAACCCAGGATTCTGTTTACCCGGGTTTTACAATGACCCAGGGTTAAATAGTAAGTGTGAAATGCAGGGGTGTGTGATATTGACAAAAAATTATATCTCGATAAAGATTACTAAACAATATTTTGCTGAGTGTGTTTTTGTGCTGGTACCTTGGCTTGTTTAGGCCTGTCATGGATAAATAAATATGACACTAAAACCGCCAGAAGGTGGCAGCAAGTCCCTGTCTTAATGAGTGATTCACTGAATCATTAATTCAGATGATTTGTTCAAAACAGCTGATTGATTTAGAAACGAAGCAAGCGACTGTCTTTACGAATGAGCTATTGAATCATGGACTCAAATGATTTGATCAAAAACAGATTCATTGAGGAATGAAACACTGCAGTGCTGCTCTGAGCCGCAAAAATTTTCTGTTTCGGCTTTGTTTAGAACAATTTTCGCTGGCGAAACCGAAAAAAAGACAATATTGTGTCTAAAATGTAACTCAGGGTGTGTTCACACTTGTAGTTCGGTTCGTTTGGTTCATTTGGTCCGGACCAAAAAGGAAAATGATACATTTGGTCCTGGTCAGCTTAGCGTTCACATTGGCATTTTTGACAGTGAACCTAAAGACACCGAACCTAAAGGCATAGTGATACGTTCACAACCTGATTGGTCGGCATGAATGACGTATATATCGTGACGGAACTCACCGAACACCCCAAACTAGGCATGGGCCGGTATGAGATTCTGACGGTATGATAACCTTATATAAAAAAAATATCACGGTTTCACGGTATTGCGATTACAGCTGTGAGGTACGAGGATGTGTGCACATACACACATAAGGAAAGAGAGAGCGCGAGTGTCACACGCGCGCGCGGTCTCTCCGTACAACAGTCAAACAGTGGCAAAGTGTTTTGGGTTTTTTGGGGTTTTTTTAAATGCGTGATTTTGAACAGATGTAAACAATGGCAGGAGGCTTAAAAGTATACACGTGATACCAGCTACATTTAATTACTGTACTAAATCGCAGAAAAGTAGGGTACGTACTTCTGCTATTCCCCACTCTGTGAAGTAACGTGAGGGAGGAAACTAGTTGACGTTAGCTAGTTAATTAGCCATGTTATCTGCCTCGGTAGCAAGCCAAATAGTATTTATTTCAACACTGAAACAAACGGCGGGTGGGTCTCTG
>NW_015664997.1:123947-135846 GCF_001515625.1 Sinocyclocheilus rhinocerous | reverse complement strand
TGCACTTTCCGTCTTTGACGACACGTAAAAAAACTGTGCATACCGCAGGAACGGTATAACGGAAAATTTTAGTGGTTTTGAAACCGTGACTTTTCCAAACCGTGGTATACCTTGAAACCGGTTATCGTCCCATGCCTACCCCAAACAAAAGGTGCGTTAGACTTAAAGCGGCACTGCGGGTGTATGATATCAAAGCACCCATTAACCGATCGGTCTGCTCAACGCCGCTTTAAGTCAAACACACCTAATGCCGTCTGCTGGACTAAGCGCGCTCATTCTTGCAAGTACATATCATTTTATTTTCACCCCCTGCAAACTCACAGAGCTCATAAAAGGCACTTTACCTCATCGTTGCTCCACGTTTGCCCTCTGCTCATTTTGTTTTGGTTACACCACGTTGTCAAATCATGTCGCATAGCATCGCATCTTGTCATTACTTCCTGTTTTTGGTTCGTTTAGAAGTATTTGGTCCGTGTTGCATTCACATATCATTCGAACCGCACCAGAGTTCGTTTGGAAGCGGACCTAACATGACAAGTGTGAACGCACCCTCACTCAATATTAACCTCTTGTTTATTGAACTGTTTTATTAAGTTAATATCACATTCGAGATTGTGCTCATGTGCTAATATTTAGGAAAACAGCACTGTTGCTTGTGTGATATTATTTATAACTATATGAATATAAAAAACAAACCCATACAGGGATATTTCATAATTTTAACTGCATTCTAATAGGCTTCATCATGCATGTAGATTTTGGACTTTCAACACGTGTTTTTGTAAAATAAATAAATACAACTGTTTTGCAAAGTGAGTGGCATACTTGATCATGTCAGCTTGCATATCGTTAAAACAACAATTAAGATATTATCGCAGATGATAAATATCGCACACCCCTAGTGAAAAGTCCTGACTTGTGCAATGGAAACGTTCCATGGATGTTAAAGGTTCCTGCGAAAAAAGTACTTTTATTTTTAAGAGAGTAAAGAGACCATGTCAAAGCTAACAGACATGGACTAAAAATCATAAAACTCCGATTTTTTATTCCAAGGGGTCTTTACGGTATGTTTGACCATGTCCTTCAGAAAGCCATCGCAGCATGAGAGGCCAGACCAAATACAGCATGACCTCTAGAGAATAACACACCACAACTATTTCTAGCCATGTATAAATAAAACACAACTCCCTCCAGCCTACATTGTTCCAGCCAAGAAACATGGCATGAGTACTTATGAAAATGTGGGTACCTGTAGAGCACATCATCTAGGGCCACTTTGGAAGTGGAGGCCTCTCGAAAACCATAGTAAAGTTCAACACGGGTCTTTTGACTGCTAATGAATCTTATTTGGATTGAGTCATTCAGTCTAAACAGAGTGCGGTTTCCCGTTTGCGTAAGTGAATGGTGACGGGGGCGTCTTTGACATGTTTATAATGGAAGATGCTCGTTGGCCCAAATGGATCCTCTCCGTGTTGGCTGTGATTGTAGCCACGTGTCAAACAGTTACACACTGGGGACATGAAGTGGCCAGCTGCACTCAAACAAAACCACAACCTCCAACAGTGATACAGATTAGTCAATCTAATCAACTCACTGGCCCAATTTCGCATCTTTAGCACCGGACGAGTTCTTTCACACAGCATGCACACACTAAATCACACCTCAGGGCCGCCACTAAGACCACAGAGCACACACATACAAAAAAAACTTTTATGGAACATCTGCACATCTGTGTGTGTGACCTCTTTTTGTGAGTCACATCAGAGCATGCAAAGTAACACACTTACACTTGCATCAACATGCAATTTTTACTCATACGCCTCTAGTTATGAATCATCAGTGACACTACACACAGAACGCCAATGTGACGAAGACTGAAAAGAAGATGAAAAAGTCCGTGAAATCTTGTGATAATCTTCTCAGCTATGCACGGTGAATTTAGTTATCTCCCAAAAACACTGAACTTCCTCTGTCTCCCTCTATCTTTTTAGAGAGTAATAAGCTGGGAGTGAGTGATCGCTAACACTGAGGACCTGAATCAACATGTCACAGGGGTCTTGAATCCGATAACAGTCACAGGTCTGTTGTCCTCATGAAACCACCTTCACTCCTCTGTTCATCTCCAATACAATAATCACTGTATGAGAAGCCACTTTAGTACTTTTAAAAGCTCATACTAGCTTTTTCCCATGCAATTCACTACCCAGTAACCCTCGTTTTCTCACGTAAGACACTTGCAGGGATCATCTAGTGTCTGACAGGCATGAAAAGCCTGACCGGGACCCAGAACAAATCTCCCTGAGGAGATCAGCCATGCATAATGAAAGAGACTTTCAGTCTCAGTCAAAGACATCATTTTTATAAATGTGTAAATACATAGTAAGCATCACATGAACAGATTATGGATTAGGTTATATAAAACATTATATTAAGCCACTTTGACAAACTGAGAAGGTAAAAAATGTCTCTTTTGTAACCGAACACAGCATGATAACTAGAGTAACAAGGACATCCGCTGCTTTACATTTAGATCGATTTTTAATAAGTTATATTGATAAACATTTTTGTGAGAACTTAAAATGATAAGAAAAGATGTACAATGAAACCTAAGCATACTTTAATTACTTTTTTTTTTTTTTTTTTTTTTTAAAGACAAACAAACAATCTGACAGTCCAGGTATCGCAGAATGTATTTTTCAAAAACAAAAACAAAAAAGAAGATATTTTTGCAGTCTATATCAGTGGTTTTGCTTCAGGACAGATTTTATATTAGACATCAAAACCCAACACAGTCCCAAAATTGGTTGTCGTACACAAGGAAATAAAAATGACCTTAAAATCGAACATTGAAATCTTTTATTTATTGATTGATTTATAGCTTTAGGTCCTTTTAATGTTGGCACCTGTCTAATGTAACTTCTTCAATCAAGTAACAAATGGATTTGTGCCAAAATATTGTCGAATTTCATTTGTTGCACAGCATTAGCCACCAACAACAACAAAAAAATGCGAAGTATTTTGTTCTCTCTTTTAAAAGTTTTTTAAAAGATGCATTATGTGCATTTGATTATTTGCATGTGACCTTATCAGAACAGACTTACAATACATTTTAGGGTCCAGTCCACCAGATAAGAACCACTGGTCTAGAACTGTACGACGTCCACTGAAGATGATTAACATAATTAGCAGGACCTCTGCTGTTAATCCTGCTAAAGAACCTATAGTACCCCTTAAAGTATGCATACAGCCAAATTATCACCCTATGACACAAAACATCATATTTATGAATATTTTCTGTTGTTTAAGTCTCAGTCATGGTATCAAGTTCAGTAACGTAAGTCCTGGGAAATCTGTATGCCTTGAACTTAAAAAAAAAAAAAAAAACACTATTCCCAAAGCTGTAATATCTAATACTTACTGGCCTGCTTAAGAATTTCACAATACCTGCAACTAGTAAATGGAAAGGGATTTTGTCTTTACATGCACTGAAATAGATTCATGTCATGACTGTACCCCCAGTGTTATGTGAACTATGTAGGCTACATTAATTTGATTAAATGAAATTCCTGTGTAAGGCAGTCCACTCATCCTAAAAAAGAGTTGGGCTTCATGTAAATGGAGAAAGAAACTGTGAATTTCAGTTTTTTTTCTGCAGGACAACACATTGCAGTTCAGCTGTCAGAAGGCACCAAGTTTCACATCTCATCCTGACCACATCACAACATCTGCAGACATCGTGCACACTTACAAAACTCCAGTTTAAAATACGAACATGAACATCTAGCAATCACTTAATGAAATCTAATGGCCTTTATATCTTTACGTGCACTTGAAGAACGTCACTTTGCATTGCAGACATCAACTAGTTTTGTCGCGTCGTGAGACTCAGCGTGCTTCGAAACTAACAACGTGCGTGTCTACGGAGTGAGCATGCGACTGTAAACATGCTATAAAACTACATTTCTTACAAGAATCCGAAACTGGTCATACAACAATTCTAAGACAATTTACACGTCTCAAAGAAGCGAAGACAGAAACAAAGTGACATACCAGCGAATCTTCAGTAATGCTGAAGAAAACTTTCTTAGGGAGTTCACGGTGTAGCGTTTCCTTCGTCTGATAAAATAAAGGACCAGAGCGAAATCTTCTGTCAGTACGGTAATAAAGCGTGCGACAAACGCCACGGTTTTCGGGATGACAAAGTTGGTGACAGATCTCAAAAAGTTTTAAACACCTCTCCCGCTTTCTGTGGGTCTGTGTGTATTTGAGTGGGAGGGGCCAGTAGGAGGAGGCTGCGATTTACATCTATCAAGACAAATGAGAGGATGAAGTGGGCTTGAAAACCCATCAACTTCCGCAGTCATGACACTTGAGTTTACTTTTAAAATAATAATAATAATAGTTATTATTATTATTATTATTGTTGTTGTTGTTGTTGTTAATAACATAGTTATTATAAATATTATAATAAGCCTAATATTTATTATTATAAAATTGTTGCTAGCTATAAAATGACAGAGCAGTTGACAGTTTTTTAAAAGTTCAGCTGAAGTCGTATGTTTTTCTAAGCTTTTATTGGTGACAAAGTCTCTTCAACATTTGTTCAACATTTTTCAACACAATATTTCCTTTATTTCCACTTATTTTTACACATAGCATATCCCATGACGTCCTCTTCATTATAAGCCCTCTTAATATAGCATATTCCTCTTCGTATGAGCATTAATAGAATTATAATAAAGTTTAGTGTTAGAACAATGCCGTTTAAATTAGTTTATGCGCATCCTGTTTTATTTGACACAATACAGCTATGTTGGCACCCAAACTAAAATCTGCACAAGCAAGCTTTTACCTATTTTATGCTTAGGCCTGATGCTGAAAATGTCTCTTTCTATCATTTGGAGGTGTCACACTGTAAGACAAAATAAATGAACATGGTAATACTTTCACATTGACATTATATAATATTAAAACAGGAAGAGGTATACTCTCTTCTTAACTTCCAGTTAGCTTTGGAAAATGTCTTTTGTGGCTCTTAATTATAGTAACATTTTCAAGAATACCCAGGAGTCCATTTAAAAATAGTGTTTGTGTCACTCCTCACAAACTGAACAGACTGATTTAAATTGTAAGGAATATTACAGATTTGAAATAAATGTTATTAACAATTCATTAGATTGCAATACAATTATTAATAAACTGAATAAGTGCCCAGTATTGTGTCAAAGCTAAACTATTCACATGCATTAATAACATGAACAAGTAACATTTTTAAGACATAATTAATGTACATTCAAATAACTTTATAATTATAAAATTATTTACAAATAACTGATAATTATTTATCCATATTTGAATGCATTTCTCTTCTGTTAAGCAATTACATTTTAATGAACATTATTATAAGGTTGAATAATGTACAATTTTCACTTTATTATTTTGAAAGCCCTGTCAGATGCTCCATGTGTGGGATGCTTCAGCTCACCCCATTGTACCACACACTTGCCATAAAAGAGTATGACCTCAATCATAATCTAATCTAAGGTGAAGCCACTGATGTCTCAATGTCATCTACACCAAGTACCATCCAAGAGACCTACATTCATCTCAATATGTGGTTCCACAACAACAACAACAAAATTACAACATTTAGATTCTATAATTGTGAAACACCTCATCTGCATTTAGTCTTCCATAAACATTTAAATCAGCATTCTGCTGATGTGAAGCAATTTAAGACAAGAAAATATGTCATGACTCAACATGAATTAAGGGTGAAATCATATAAGTGAAATTTTAATAATTTCTCTGATATGATAGATATAGTACTAAATCAGATCTTCTGCTGTAGTGTGTGTTTTATCTGTTAAATGTTTTAGAGATAGGAGATAGGAGTGCCATTGCCAACTGATTTGATTCAAGGCAAACAGCACGCTGACCTGATTTTAGACTGGCCTTTCCTTATAGACACTAACACTGGATCAAAAACTGGCTTTGGGGCCTTAAAGATTTAGGAAAGGAAGGGACGTGATGTGTGGCCAAGTATGGTGACCCATACTCAGAATTTGTGCTCTGCATTTAACCCATCCTAGTGCACACACACACAGCAGTGAGTAGTGAACACACACACACAAACGGAGCAGTGGGCAGCCAATGATGCGGCGCCCTCAGAGCAGTTGGGGGTTCAGTGCTTTACTCAAGGGTCAGTCGTGGTATTGAAGGTAGAAGAGAGCACTGGTCATTCACTCCCCTCAAGACTCGAACCCACGACCTTTGGGTTACAAGTCTGACTCTCTAACCATTAGACCATAACTGCCCCCCTTTTTAACGAGTACTTGATTGTGGGATTAACTAATTAATAATGCACTGGCAATCAATAATTAACTTATTGCAATTGCAACGTTTTGACCCAAGCAAGGTCTTCTTGTTGTTTGCATTGCCTGACAAAGACCTTGTTTGGGTCGTATTATATTGAAGTTACATGAGAGCAGATAAAACTGTGCCAGTTTTTTTATTTCTTTAATATTGATTCTTTTTGACTGAGCACCTGTTCTAGTTATGTTTGGATGTGTGCACACTACTTTGAATCAATAATTAACTGCCATAAAAGAAGTGGCCATTCATGTTTATTTTGTGCTTTAACTAGTAAATATGTAAAGATGATCCGTTTATGTTCATGTTCATGTGAGGCACTACAGTGATCTGTCACAACACATTAAAGAGCCACAAAATGATATTTATTGTCTGAATTTCTTAAAACGTAACAAATTTGTGAAAGCTATGACTTTGTTTCATACCAGAAGTAACCTGCGGCATGGCTTGTCAGCCATAGCAACAGTTACTAAGGGGGGCGGGTCTTTGCGAAGGGTCAATTGCATGTGAGATATGCTTAGATAGTTTTAAACATAAGCAAAGGATAAATGCAATATCCTTTGTATTGTTGTTTGTGAGTTAAACTCATGCACAGATGCACGTTTGTGTCTATTTGTTTTTGTGGGATATATCTGTTTACTTTTGATTTGCATTTTGATTTTTTTTGATTTTTTTTATTCTGCCTCTGCCTCCTCTCCTGGCTTGTTTCCCCGAACAAACAGACGTATGTTGTCTGACTGAAATGTTCCGCTCCGTTCTAAAGGAAATGGAAATGCTTTACCACTGCTTACAGTGTAAATGTCAGAGTCATGATTTGCCACTAATGAGACAGCACCCTTGCAAGATAGAAAACTTTGTTTTGGAGCTTCTTGCTGTCTTGAAAACATTGATGTGCTGCTTTTGAGCGTCAATGAAGATGTACTCAGAGGCTCCATGTCATTTTTCACTTCTCATGCATATGTATGCCTCAGAACCAGGCCTACTCAAAGCATCTGCACAGACGGGGAGGAAGATGCAACGAAATCTAGTCCTGAACATGAATCCCTGCCCTAATTCTTTGATTTCCTTTGTTTCGCTCACATTTATGATTTTTGTCAAACCCTTTGAATTAAATAGTTTTTCTTAAAAAAAAATTAGGGAAATTTTGTAAAATTATAAAGAAAACCATCTGTAAAATAATAGAGAATATGGTAACACTTGACAAAAAGGTCCCATTTGTTAACATTAACCACATTAGTTAACATAAACTAACAATGAAAAATACTTCTAAAGCATTTGTTAATCTTAGTTAATGTTAATTTCAACATTTACTAATACATTATTAAAATAAAAATTAATTAATAATAACAATTATTTAATGGACCTAAAGTGAACTAACAATTTTTTTATAAACCATTTTTATCAAATACTGTAACAAATGTGTTGCTCATTGTTAATGTTAGTTAATTCATTCATTAACATTAACTAATGTGACCTTATTGTAAAGTGTTACCAATATTTTATTTTTTTATTTTATTTTTATTTATTTGGAATAGTGCTTAGTAATGCCTAATCCATAACAGTACGCTGGTGGTATTGCATTTAAAAATGGAAGGGCTCACCATATCTTCTACATATGTAATATCTGCATAGAAACATATATCCCTTCTCCCATCATGGCCTGATCTCTCTCTCTGTCCTTAGATGTGAAAGTGTTTTCCTGAATAACACTTTCTCATATATGAGATATGACCCTGTGGAATGCCGGGTTCTGAACTCTTGACCTTGGAGCCACATGGCATGATGAAGCCTTTCATCTGACATATGAGCAAATACAGGGGATGTTTATGTATGGCTACTTAGAGATTCCCTTGAAGTTGCCTTAAAGACAAAAAATGAGAATAAAAAACAAACATGACAACATGAATCAACATGTATGACATTTATTTATTTATGACATTTGTTATTTAGCTCTCTCTAAATATTTATAGTTAAGCAGAGGACACCGCTAAACCATTCCTTTTAGTAAATGTGTAATTAGCCTACATGTGCAAGTTTTGTAGCTATAGCAGCACTACAAGGAAGAAAACATAATAGTGGAAGCTTTTTCCATCCAAACTAGGGCATATAGTGCCCTCTTGTGGAAGGTTTGTTTCAAATAATGCTGCTGAAACAGACTAAAGAAATCATCATCCAAAATGATAATTGTCATCATTTTTATTTCTTTCGTAGAATATAATAGGAAATGTTAGCTAGAGTGACTCAGTCACCATTTACTACTATCGTTGTACCGATAAAAGATCAATGAAAGTGAATGGTGACTGAGGCTGTCACGCTACCTAAAATCCCCTTTTGTGTTTCGCAGAAGGAAAAAAGCTAACAAGATTGCAGCAACGTGTAAACGATAACAAAATTGTCATTTTGGGGCAAACTTATATTATCTCCAATCATAGAAAGTATAGGCCTAATGCACGGAGATTTTCTTGCTCCATGTTTTGTGGCATTTAAAAATGTTTAGCAAAATTTTATTTCAATCCCTAAAGCAGCTAAAAAAATGAATGTCTTAAATCTCTCTCTATATTACTTGCGATGCATATTGATTATCCTCACTCACGTTTAATTTGTGTTAAAATTGTGTATGTAAATATATATATATATATATATGTGTGTGTGTGTGTGTGTTTATATGTATTTATTTTGTTATATTTTTCTCCCTCATTCTATGTATTCCCGTTGGGTTGTGTTATAAACTTTTGTGTTATAAAGCTTGCTTGAAGAGGTTTCATAAAGGTTGTACGGCGTTTCTTACGCAAAAGTTGAGCACGGCGTCAATTGAGCGTCAGTTGAGAAGCCAATCACTATCAAGCAAGTGCGCGTGCGCAGTAGTTGAGTTCGCCTCCCTTCAGCATTGCTCAGTGCTCTATCATATCATAGTTCTCTTTGTGAGATATTTCAAGCTGCAGGGATGACCGATGTCCAACACTCGCCAGAAGATGACAAACAAAGCCACGGAAAAGAGCCGCAATGTAATCATTTAACAGACACCAAAGAGGGGAATTGAGCTATAGCGATCGACAGAATGTTCTAGAATGGTCATGTGATGTCCGGAGACCAGTTATGTCGCACTTTTTAAAAAATACTCTGACGTACTTGTCTGTTTCTTATAGGAGTTCGTCCGCCGTCGTAAAAAATAAACAGGTTTAATTGTAAAATAGCGTTTCGGAGTTGCTTATGCTATAAAAATAGGGAGGTTTCGATGCGATACATTTTAAAGGAATATTTTCTTGGCGTTAAAGCCGCGAGGGGGAAGAAGGGAGCACGTGAAGGGTCTTGTCCAATGGGATTGGGCGCTTTCAGCAGGGGGGTATAAATACCAGGCGGTTGCCGTGAGAGACTTTTTCAAGCTGCAGGGATGACCGATGTCCAACACTCGCCAGAAGATGACAAACAAAGCCACGGAAAAGAGCCGCAATGTAATCATTTAACAGACACTAAAGAGGGGAATTGAGCTATAGCGATCGACAGAATGTTCTAGAATGGTCATGTGATGTCCGGAGACCAGTTATGTCGCACTTTTAAAAAAATACTCTGACGTACTTGTCTGTTTCTTATAGGAGTTCGTCCGCCGTCGTAAAAAATAAACAGGTTTAATTGTAAAATAGCGTTTCGGAGTTGCTTATGCTATAAAAATAGGGAGGTTTCGATGCGATACATTTTAAAGGAATATTTTCTTGGCGTTAAAGCCGCGAGGGGGAAGAAGGGAGCACGTGAAGGGTCTTGTCCAATGGGATTGGGCGCTTTCAGCAGGAGGGTATAAATACCAGGCGGTTGCCGTGAGAGACGTCCGCCATTGTTGACTAACCTTTCAAAGAAACAGAGTAATTTCAAACGTATACATGTATGTGACGTTAATTTGTTCTGTTGGCGTGAAAACTAAGCTCAAAACTCTTTAAGTCGTTTTCAAAGAGGTTTTTTTCCGGGCGCAAAGCATCAACAAGATCCTTCGTTTGGTGAAGTTTTCCAGCAGAGCTCATCCTGCACCGCAACGTCTGTCTCAGTTCGGCAGTTTTAACTTTGTTGTTCCCGAGACGGAAAGGTAAAATTTTGGATCCAGGTTGAACTAGCTTAATTTAGCTGACGGAATGGCTAGGGGAGGGAGGGACTGCTAACTGAGCTCAATGTCAGCATCTGACGGGGCGGGGTAATGTGTGGCTAGCTATGCTAAAACTAGCAAGGCGCCATTTTGTGGCTCGAGGCTTGCTAACATGATTATTCATTGAATTCATGTAAACCAGTCTCTAATTATCTGTAGTGTTTTATGCTTGTATAAGGTAATGGGTGTCCCTAAAACTGTTTAAGCAGAGGCTACGCTTCTGTGGCATTATTATTGAGCCGGAAGTTAGTGTTGCGTCATCCTTAGAGGTCGTCGGGTTTATATAACGCATGTCCCTGGACTGAGGAAAGAAACAAACATATCTTTTGTATATAAACGCAATATATGGCGTATATCGCACTCCTTGAGTATAGGGAGTTTTTTTTTTAGTTCAATATTAAATTACTTGTCCTTTTTGTTGACCTATAGTTTTTTTCTGTTCTGAGTAGATGAATGTCGTTCTCCCATGTGCAGTCTGTAATTGGCCCATTTGGCACGTGCTTGTCCAAACAAACCAGAATAAATTGTCACAACGTCGCTACATTTGTATAGACTAATTGTAAGACAAACAAACATGAATCTTTATCTTTCAAGTGGACTTTATCGATGAAAATGTACAACATTCCCTGCTCCCCTCCAAAAACAAAAAGATTCCCTTCCCAATCACAAGCAAACCATTGTGAAACTAACTGATTTTATATAGCTTACAAAAAATCAAATAAATAACATTTTAACTTTTTTTTTTTTTTTTTTTTCGAATTGTTTTTCTTGTGTAAATACATTTTGTAAGTTCATAGACGTCTTGTACAGTGATTTATTTTTCTTTTACATTTATTTAAATAAAATTCACATAATCAATATAATTTGTAAATGTTTTTGAGTATGAGGAAAAAAATACTATTTTACTGAGCAGGATGGGGACCTTTAGTTTGGGGTAAGTGTGATGAAGGATAACCTCTAGTTGAGCTGAATAAAGCTTGAGAGCTTCAGAGACAATTTAAAGGAATTCTGTGACTTTAAACACGTTTTCACTGTCTACATTTTTGAGACATGTCCTAAGGTGTTTGCTCTTATTAATAACTTACGAGTAACGTGTATATAGAAAGAGCAGTTTAAGTTGTTAAGTGTAGTGCAAATAAATTAGCAATGCATTATTAGTATTATTATTTTGAAACAATTGGCAGAAACAAAGTAATACCAGTTACTGATTTTTTTAATCACGTTTTTGGTTAGTCTCTTGAAAACTTGTCAACTTGGAATTAAAAGGTTCTGACGTTTGTCAAAATTGAGTTATTCACATGTTCTTATTCTGTGACCGTTTATTTAAAAAAAAAATATTCAATTGTGTACATTTTAGGACTTTTATATTTATTTATTTATATATATATATATATA
>NW_015664997.1:118114-123756 GCF_001515625.1 Sinocyclocheilus rhinocerous | reverse complement strand
ATATATATATATATATATATATATATAAGGTTTTAGCTACAAAGTATATGGAATGCAATGACTTTGAAGCTCAATATCTCAGAATCAGTCAGAATGCAGATAGAACCTTATAGTTCCAAGGTGGCAATGTCACATTGGCAGTTTTCATCTAAACAGCAATGGTCTATTTTTAATGTGCTGGATAAGTTCTCTGTATATTGTGCTATCAATTTGTTTTTGGAAGAAAAGAAAGGTCTTATTCAGACATTTAAGCCAGCAAGTTTCCTTCCTCATCTGTTAATCTAGTTTTGTTAAAGGTTATTTTGGGTGGGGTATTTCAGATATTGCATTTAAAATGTGGAGCTAAGCGGAGCTAAAAGGCGTAGTGTTCATTTATTAGGCAATAGAGGGCAGTGCATACCGCATGAAACCTGCAGTACTGAGCACAGGAGGGCAGTGCAGTATGTCATTAACTAGGAATTTTCACAGCGTATGTGTATTACTAAAAAGCTTTTACATCTGCATTTACACTTGTTACAAAAGCACATGTGTGATTCAGATAGGTTTGTTCTAATCTGCTGCTTTTTCTGATTTGCCTAATGATAATAAACAGCAGTGCAGAATGGCATGAGGATGTTGACACTGCTCTCCCTGTTTACAGTGGCACAGACAGTGGATGTGTAATGCTTGCTGAGCTGCCTAGGCGTAGTTGCAAAAGCCCTTTCCATACTGGTCACCACTCCCTGGATCGGCTCAGACGATGTCTGATGTGAAACACCCACAGAACTTCACCATGAATGGGAATCCCCCTCCCCCTGAGTTCAAGAACCCCAAAAAGCCTGGGCGCCTCACCAATCAGTTGCAGTTCCTAGAAAAAGTGGTGATTAAGTCCCTGTGGAGACATCAATTCTCCTGGCCTTTCAGACAGCCTGTGGATGCAGTCCGACTCAATTTGCCAGTAAGTCTCACCATGCTCTGTCATTTAAAGTTGTTTTACTGATTATACAGTTTGTAGGTGCAAACCTTTATTAACCATGGTTTTAAAATGTGCTTGCTCAAGGTTATTGATGATCTCAATATTTCCACTTTTATCTTTAGGACTATTATACAATCATCAAGAACCCTATGGACTTGAGCACCATTAAAAAGCGTCTTGATAACAATTACTACTGGAAGGCAATGGAGTGTATAGAAGACTTCAACACCATGTTCACAAACTGTTACGTGTACAATCGGGTGAGGGTGCTGCTCTCGTTTTGTGTAATGTTACTAAAAATTGAAGATTTGAAATGCAACATTTGGTTTCAGCCAGGAGATGATATTGTTCGGATGGCTCAAGCTCTTGAGAAGCATTTCTTGGAGAAG
Organism: Sinocyclocheilus rhinocerous; assembly: GCF_001515625.1. NCBI lineage: Eukaryota > Metazoa > Chordata > Actinopteri > Cypriniformes > Cyprinidae > Sinocyclocheilus > Sinocyclocheilus rhinocerous. Next base: position 122,412 of record NW_015664997.1, on the reverse strand, counting down.
ATGGCAAAGATGCCTCCAGAGGAGTTTGAGATCTCTGCTCTGACATCTAAAGCTCCAGTGAAAGGAGGAAGGAAGTCAACAGCAGGTATTCAGGTCATCTAAATTAAATAATGGCAAATTACTACGTTTCAGGTTTTTGCATTGTGTTTGGCAGTGGAGAGTGGAAATGACATTAACTTTTGCCTATTTTTGCAGTGTTAAAGAGGCCACAGTCTCCTGTGTCTGAGGTGGTTTTCCAACAAACAGTGACCGTCATCCGTCCAGATGCTCTTCACACAATTCCCTCTGCTCCCCTGTCTGCACAACTCACAGCCAAAGTCAGTACCTCTCAAACCACATGCACTTGCACTTTTAACTCGTGTCTCAGCAGTATCATAAGTGTCTTGCACCAAGTGAACTCGAATGATATTACTCATTGTACACCTGGTAATTACAGTTATTTGATAGGAACATCCTATTTTTTTCCTGAATTTCACAAAGCATGTGATAAAATGCTAAATAAATAAGAATAACAGGTCTCATTGGCACCAGTAGTGTGGTGGGAAGCACTTTAGCCAACTCAAGTTTGAGGGTGTACTCACACTAGGCACGGTTGCCTTGAACCGAGCTCGAGCGCGATTATCCCAATTATACAGAATGACAGCGACAGAACAAAAACACAGCTCTGGTGAAACGGATTGCAGGGATATAACTAAAGACAGGACAAACGAACAAAAACAACTGCAGAGCATGCCACGGGGGCCGCCATCATCATCGGCGCCATCTTATCAATATAATTCATTAAATTAAATTAATTGAAAAGTGTAGTGAAGTAGTAGAAATAGATTTGGTTTGCGGTCGTAATGATGACAGTAGCGCACACAAAATAGTATCTGTTCCATGCTCCGGCACGGTTAGCGCTCACACTGCATGCGTACCGAGCCCAACCGAACCGTGCCCTGGCCTACCTCTTCCAACCGGGCCAGGGCCGGCTAAACGAACGCGGCATGGAGCGCTCACACAAGTCAAACGAACCGGGCTTTGGGGGTCAAATGCGCTCGGGCGCGGTTCAAAAGGCCTAGTGTGTGAGTACACCCTGAGTACCATCTCGTGGACCTTTCCAATTCCATTACCCACTTTCTGTCAAATCTCTGTAATGTTCTTATATATATATATATATATATATATATAAGGTTTTAGCTACAAAGTATATGGAATGCAATGACTTTGAAGCTCAATATCTCAGAACTCCTCAGAATGCAGATAGAACCTTATAGTTCCAAGGTGGCAATGTCACATTGGCAGTTTTCATCTAAACAGCAATGGTCTATTTTTAATGTGCTGGATAAGTTCTCTGTATATTGTGCTATCAATTTGTTTTTGGAAGAAAAGAAAGGTCTTATTCAGACATTTAAGCCAGCAAGTTTCCTTCCTCATCTGTTAATCTAGTTTTGTTAAAGGTTATTTTGGGTGGGGTATTTCAGATATTGCATTTAAAATGTGGAGCTAAGCGGAGCTAAAAGGCGTAGTGTTCATTTATTAGGCAATAGAGGGCAGTGCATACCGCATGAAACCTGCAGTACTGAGCACAGGAGGGCAGTGCAGTATGTCATTAACTAGGAATTTTCACAGCGTATGTGTATTACTAAAAAGCTTTTACATCTGCATTTACACTTGTTACAAAAGCACATGTGTGATTCAGATAGGTTTGTTCTAATCTGCTGCTTTTTCTGATTTGCCTAATGATAATAAACAGCAGTGCAGAATGGCATGAGGATGTTGACACTGCTCTCCCTGTTTACAGTGGCACAGACAGTGGATGTGTAATGCTTGCTGAGCTGCCTAGGCGTAGTTGCAAAAGCCCTTTCCATACTGGTCACCACTCCCTGGATCGGCTCAGACGATGTCTGATGTGAAACACCCACAGAACTTCACCATGAATGGGAATCCCCCTCCCCCTGAGTTCAAGAACCCCAAAAAGCCTGGGCGCCTCACCAATCAGTTGCAGTTCCTAGAAAAAGTGGTGATTAAGTCCCTGTGGAGACATCAATTCTCCTGGCCTTTCAGACAGCCTGTGGATGCAGTCCGACTCAATTTGCCAGTAAGTCTCACCATGCTCTGTCATTTAAAGTTGTTTTACTGATTATACAGTTTGTAGGTGCAAACCTTTATTAACCATGGTTTTAAAATGTGCTTGCTCAAGGTTATTGATGATCTCAATATTTCCACTTTTATCTTTAGGACTATTATACAATCATCAAGAACCCTATGGACTTGAGCACCATTAAAAAGCGTCTTGATAACAATTACTACTGGAAGGCAATGGAGTGTATAGAAGACTTCAACACCATGTTCACAAACTGTTACGTGTACAATCGGGTGAGGGTGCTGCTCTCGTTTTGTGTAATGTTACTAAAAATTGAAGATTTGAAATGCAACATTTGGTTTCAGCCAGGAGATGATATTGTTCGGATGGCTCAAGCTCTTGAGAAGCATTTCTTGGAGAAGATGGCAAAGATGCCTCCAGAGGAGTTTGAGATCTCTGCTCTGACATCTAAAGCTCCAGTGAAAGGAGGAAGGAAGTCAACAGCAGGTATTCAGGTCATCTAAATTAAATAATGGCAAATTACTACGTTTCAGGTTTTTGCATTGTGTTTGGCAGTGGAGAGTGGAAATGACATTAACTTTTGCCTATTTTTGCAGTGTTAAAGAGGCCACAGTCTCCTGTGTCTGAGGTGGTTTTCCAACAAACAGTGACCGTCATCCGTCCAGATGCTCTTCACACAATTCCCTCTGCTCCCCTGTCTGCACAACTCACAGCCAAAGTCAGTACCTCTCAAACCACATGCACTTGCACTTTTAACTCGTGTCTCAGCAGTATCATAAGTGTCTTGCACCAAGTGAACTCGAATGATATTACTCATTGTACACCTGGTAATTACAGTTATTTGATAGGAACATCCTATTTTTTTCCTGAATTTCACAAAGCATGTGATAAAATGCTAAATAAATAAGAATAACAGGTCTCATTGGCACCAGTAGTGTGGTGGGAAGCACTTTAGCCAACTCAAGTTTGAGGGTGTACTCACACTAGGCACGGTTGCCTTGAACCGAGCTCGAGCGCGATTATCCCAATTATACAGAATGACAGCGACAGAACAAAAACACAGCTCTGGTGAAACGGATTGCAGGGATATAACTAAAGACAGGACAAACGAACAAAAACAACTGCAGAGCATGCCACGGGGGCCGCCATCATCATCGGCGCCATCTTATCAATATAATTCATTAAATTAAATTAATTGAAAAGTGTAGTGAAGTAGTAGAAATAGAATATGTTTGCGGTCGTAATGATGACAGTAGCGCACACAAAATAGTATCTGTTCCATGCTCCGGCACGGTTAGCGCTCACACTGCATGCGTACCGAGCCCAACCGAACCGTGCCCTGGCCTACCTCTTCCAACCGGGCCAGGGCCGGCTAAACGAACGCGGCATGGAGCGCTCACACAAGTCAAACGAACCGGGCTTTGGGGGTCAAATGCGCTCGGGCGCGGTTCAAAAGGCCTAGTGTGTGAGTACACCCTGAGTACCATCTCGTGGACCTTTCCAATTCCATTACCCACTTTCTGTCAAATCTCTGTAATGTTCTTTAGGAATAAAGGCAAATAACGGGTCTCATTCACTGTCCATGCATACTCACAAATTTGTGCGTGAAATCTGTGTACAAGTGTTGTCACAAACAAATCATTCTTTAATCAATAACTTTTGTAATAAAATGTATTATAAATTAACAAAAAATGTAGAGACAGTTGAAACCACACAAGCTAAAATTACATTATCCTGTGAACTTGTAAACATGTTCACATAAAATTTTATATACTGATAAGTAGTGGTGCAACGGATCAAAAAACTCACGGTTCGGATCATATTATGGATTTTGAGTCACGGATCAGATAATTTTTTGGATCAGCAAAAAAAATTCTGAAAGCTTATTTTAAGTACTATACCACAGCAAAAACTACTATCTTAACTAATAAAGTCAGTAAAAAACAAGAACAATTACACAAATTAGATGATTACAACATAACAGTTACAAATAAAGTCAGTAAAGTAGTATTCAGGTGCAGATATGTAATAATTAAGTGTAAAATTACACAATAGTGCTCACCGCACAAGTTAAATGCAGATTAATCTCCGTTAAAGCTGTGGTGTTATTTGATTAGCAGACAGAAGCAGGTATTTATTGGCTGCTGTCTCTTTAAGACCAAGCGCACGGACCTAATACTGACACACATCCGGTTTCTTTCGCAGCTGTTTA
>NW_015664997.1:108912-117672 GCF_001515625.1 Sinocyclocheilus rhinocerous | reverse complement strand
GTTAAAGCTGTGGTGTTATTTGATTAGCAGACAGAAGCAGGTATTTATTGGCTGCTGTCTCTTTAAGACCAAGCGCACGGACCTAATACTGACACACATCCGGTTTCTTTCGCAGCTGTTTATGTTCATTTAAGACATAACCGGCTGTGTTTACTACAGTACTCGCCAAAACGGGTATTTTAACATAACTTTGTGTTTATGTGAAAGAGGAATCAATTCGCTGTTCATGCGGTGTCTCTCTCTCTCTGCGTGTGCGCGCTTCGGGTGTTTGCGGCAGCGGCTGAGCGCATAGAAAACAGCGCGTGAGTTAAAATTGCTTGAATGTGTAAATTGGCAAGACAAAACATGTGCAAATGATAAACTTTCACTCTATGATGGTTAAACTTAAGTTAATCCGCGAATCACATCCGTGCCGAACTGTGGGGCCTGGTCCGTACGGATCACGGATCATCTACGATCCGTTGCACCCCTACTGATAAGCAACAAGTACTTGTATTCTAGATCTCCATAAGAGGTGATTGCATAATAAAATTGTTTAGGCAAAAAAATGTTCTCCTGTATGTATGAATGCGAGTAATCCATGTAAATATTAAAGGGGTCATATGATGCGATTTCAATTTTTCCTTTCTCTTTGGAGTGTTACAAGCTCTTGGTGCATAAAGAAGATCTGTAAAGTTGCAGACACTAAAGTCTCAAATCCAAAGAGATATTCTAGCACACCTCGCTTTTCAGAACAATGAGCTTTGTAAAAATTGACGCGTTTCAGAAAGGCGGGGCATAGAAGATAGAGTATGTGGAAAATAATGTTTTTTTTTTGTTGTTTTTTTTACCTTAAACCGCATAAACACATTTCATTACACCAAATACACAAAATAATGTTCTTTTTAGCAACATCATATGACCCCTTTAATAAATTAGACCCAGTGTTTGGCAAGGATTAATTGGCGTAGTTTTGCCTCTTTGACACAGATGAGGGCTGCTTGGTTGTTTCGTATTAAATTATGGAAATAGTATTTTCTAAAGGTGGAATAGTACAGGAAAAACACAGATTGCATATAATTTTTTTATTTAACTGTAATCTGCATGTACCTTGTCTTTCAGTTGAAAAATGGTGTGAAAAGAAAAGCAGACACTACTACCCCTTCTGCCTCTTCCATCTCCAGCTATGAGTCGTCCTCTTGTGTAACAGAACCAAAAGTCCTTAAGTTATTCTCCAGGCGAGGCAGCGGCCGACCCATCAAACCTCCCTGTAAAGACCTTCCTGAATCACCACCACAGCATCAGGTGGGCAGAAGGAACAAACTCTCAGAGAGACTCAAATACTGCAATGCCATCCTGAAAGAGATGTTTGCCAAAAAGCATTCTGCTTACGCCTGGCCCTTTTATAAGCCTGTGGATGCAAAGGGACTGGGCCTTCTTGATTATCATGAAATCATTCACCAACCTATGGATATGAGTACCATCAAAGTGAGTACCATGGTTGTGTTAATATTACTGGATAAACATTGCTCACTGTTATTGTTTGATATGTAATGGGCATATTTTTTTCTAACAGAAAAAGATGGAAGCTCGTGAGTACACAGATGCATTGCAGTTTGCTGCAGATATGCGGCTCATGTTCTCAAACTGCTACAAATACAATCCACCCGGTCATGAGGTAGTGACCATGGCAAGGAAACTTCAGGTGTGTTTTTATGTGGTTTGATCATCTTTTAAAATCCATTGTTTGTCTTATTTTTCTTTTTCTTTTTTTTAAATAAATACAATACTCGCATATTGCTCTCAGAAAATTCAGTCTTTCCTGACAGGGTTAAAGGGGACATAACACACACACAGTTTTGCCAATCTCGTGTTAATCTTGAGTACCTATATAGTAGTATTGCATCCTTCATACCGCCGAAGAGTCTTTAGTTTTATCAGATTTATAAAAGAAAGATTCAGCTTTACGATTGTCTCCGAAAACAGCCGAGCTCCTGGAGGTGTGCCGTGGGCGGAGCTAAAGATTGACAACAAAACACAGAAATTTGATGCAGTTTTACTCGCCGCCTGCAGTTTCGACTCATGACTGGGATATTTTATCGCTGGGACAGCTCCATTTTTCTGTATCAAACAATCTGCAAATCCAGTGTCGAACTGGGCCTTGTTTATAAAATGTTTGTTTCCGAAATGACGGGAACAAACAAACACACATGCAAAACTCTGTTGCTGTCCCGGAAAAAAAAAAAACTGCATCCACTGTTCCCTTAACGCTGGGTTCTTTGGGAAGCTAAAAAAGGTTATCTTTCCCTCACATCCAAAAAACACACTTCTTTGGAGACATTCTTCTGGAGCAAGTCCTGTGCAGCTCTGCCGACGACTTCTGTAACCCGAATGAAGCACGTTGATGGGTGCGCTCTTGCACTCGCTGTAGTCGATGTGTGCGCTCTCTTCTGGGAGAAGTGCCCATACAAGGAATTCCACCCTTCATGACGTCATGAAGGGTCATGCTCTCAAAAAAACTTTCCAAAACTAGTTTGAACCCGCAAGGACTGTTTTTGGTACAGACGTCATACGTCCAAATAATTTTTTGAAACTTTGGCCATGTTTAGCATGAGAATCCAACTCTTTAACAGCGTAAATAACTCCATGTTAATGTTTTTTATTTTATTTTTTTCACCCAGGATGTTTTTGAGTTTCGGTTCTCCAAGATTCCTGACGAGCCGAGGAATTCAGCCCCAGCCTCTAGTCAGAACAGAGTAAGGAAGGAGAGAGCACAAAGTCCGTCCAGCTCTGAGAGCAGTGACAGTGAATCATCGTCTCCATCAGAAAACTCCTCCGACACAGAAGAGGATGAAGAGGAGAGAACACAAAGGCTCGCCAGCCTGGAGGAACAGGTAAGACTTGCATATAGACGTTTGAGTCCCTTCACGGATACACACATCCTCTGTTCCAACACCGTCACAACACCATAGTCACACCCAATGTGGTCACACTGGCTCCTTCAGCAAATTCTATGGCATTATTGCATGTAATCTTTGTAGCGAAAATAATTCCAGTATGTTCTTTGCCAAGAAGCGAGAGAGGTCTCATTTATTAATATAATTAGGAGGACATTTAAGTCTGCACAATTGCAAATTTATTTTTGCTTGTGTATGTTGTGGTTTAAGCTTAAAGGGGACATGACACACATTTTTGCCAATCTCACGTTAATCTTGAGTATTACATAGTAGTATAGTAGTATTGCATCCTTCATATCTCCGAAGAGTCTTTAGTTTTTTCAGATTTATAAAAGAAATATACAGCTTTACGATTCTCTCCGAAAACAGCCGAGCTCCTGAAGGTGTGCTGTGGGCGGAGCTAAAGATTGACAACAAAACACAGAAATTAGATGCAGTTTTACTCACCGCCTTCGATTTCAGCTCATAACCACAATATTTTATTGCTGGGACTGCTTTATCTTTCAGTATCAAACAATCTCCAAATCCAGCGAACTGGGCCTTGTTTATAAAACATTTGTCACCGAAATGACAGGAACAAACAAACACACGTGCCAGAAAAACAAACTGCATCCACTGTTCCCTTAACGCTGGGTTCTTTGGGAAGCTGAAAAAGGTCATCTTTCCCTCACATCCAAAAACACACTTCTTTGGAGACATTCTTCTGTAACAAGTCCTGTGCAGCGCTGCCGACGACTTCTGTAACCCAAATGAAGCACGTTGATGGGTGCGCTCTTGCTCTCGCTGTGGTCGATGTGTGCTCGCTCTTCCGGGAGAAGTGCCCATACAAGGAATTCTGCTCTTCGTGACGTCATGAAGGGCCATGCTCGAACAAAAGGTTTCTAAACTTTAGGAGTGTATTTGGCACAGAAATACCCCGTCATACGTCCAAATAGTTTTTTTAAAACTTTGGCCATGTTTAGCATGAGAATCCAACTCTTTAACAGTGTAAATAACTCTGAATGCATGGAATAGCATTAGGCCCCCCCTTTAATAGGTGTTGTGCTTAAGCGTAATATGGTTTGACATTAACATGTTGCCAATGAGTGCATTCAAAATCAGCCTGCTGTGAGGGTTTGGATGCTGCCCATTTGTACAGTAGGCAGTGAAAATAACTTGCTAAGTTTTGAACTATAGATGGACAGTATTCATATATGTACTCTTATATAATGTCATTTCTGTCTTTACTCGCCAGCTGAAAGCAGTACGAGAGCAGCTCCAGTTACTGACCCAAACACCTCTCCTGAAACCAAAGAAAAGGGAAAAGTCCAAGAAGAAAAGGAAGAAAGAGAGAGAGTCCAGTAAACGAAAAGGTGAAGAAATGAAGAAACCGGCAAAAATACAGAAGAGGTCCAACAGCAAGTCGTCAGGGTAAGAAAATGTGTGGAGCGTGTGGGCCCTCATCATCCCCATTTCTACCCTAAGAATAATGTATAGATCTTTATGCGAAGACAAATTCTCAAAGAAATTAAAATTTACATTGACTTTGTTCTCAGGTGGAAGGAGAGCAGAGCATATGACTCTGAGGAAAAGATGAATGCTTTACCCATGTCTTATGAGGAGAAACGGCAGCTGAGTCTAGACATTAACAAGCTTCCTGGAGACAAGCTTGGCAAAGTAGTGAATATCATCAAGGCCAGAGAACCCTTGCTCAGGGACACAGACCCTGAGGAGATCGAGATCGACTTTGAGACTCTCAAACCTTCAACCCTTCGAGCTCTTGAGTGCTATGTTGTCGCTTGCCTCCAAAAGAAACTGAAAGAAACTGACAGTGAGTACTGTTCTGTCAATATTAACAGCTTTTTTATGCTGGGACACATTATATATGAAATATGTAAATAAAATTATGTGAGAAGTAGTACTAAAAGCCTTTCACACTGGGTCTAATACAACTAAATGGCATGCAAACCAAAAGTATTTGCATGTTTTTGACACTGCAACTACATATGCCAAATCAGGCGACACTTTTCATCATTATCTGAAAAAAATGTAATGCCCACAGATTATAGCAGTACAGTGTTTTCGCTTCAGTATGAAGGCGTTCATAAATAAAAAGAACATTATTTGGTGTAATGAAATGTTTATGCGGTTTAAGGCTAAAAAAAAACACATTAGTTTCCACATACTGTAAATTATTGTTTCTCCTCTATGCCTCGCCTTTCTGAAACGCATCAGCACATCTGAATATTTGGGTTGAACTGTTCTGGAACAGTGTTGTAAATACAACTTAACCACTGATTTCTAGTTGTGTCCTCTTTTGGAAGGCCAAACAAAGTAGTTTCGCTTTCACAACGAAACACACAGCGTCTTCACAACATGGCGGTGGCAGCAATAATAAAGTTACACCGCCTTTCTTTGCATGAACATTTGGGCGGCATTATGCAAATCTTCCCACACAGTGACGTAGACATGTGGGGGCGTGTTTGAACGAGGCGTTTTAGGAGGGCGTGGACCAGTCTTAAAGGGTTAGTTCACCCAAAAATGAAAATCAGCTTGTGTTTTACTCACCCTCGAAGCATCCTAGGTGTATATGACTTTCTTCTTTCAGACAAATCCAGTCGAAGTTATATTAAAATTTGTCCTGGCTATTCCAAGCTCTATCATTGCAGTCAGCGGGTGTTGCAGTTGAACAGTCCACAAGTCGTCAAATAAAGCGCGCGCATTCATAATAAAACGTGCTTCTCACGGCTCCGGGGGGTGAATAAAAAGGCCTTCTATAGTGAATCCATGCGTTTTTGTGAGAAAAATATCCATATTTCAAACGTAATAAACACTTTTATATCACTTCCGCCAACTGTCATACGCGGAAGCTGTGCCGGAGGATGACGTAGTACGTCGGCGTTGCAAGATTAGTGACGAATGCGGAGAGACAACAAAACAAAACGCTGGTCACGAATTAGAGGTACAAACCGAAGATTTGCAAAGAAAAATGTCGGAGGATTTCGATATAAGCCAAGAGGAGGTTTTCCTTTGCTAAAGTAAGGAAACTTTGCTTCCTTTGCTCCTGTAAACAAACTCGCGAGACTAGCATATCGAGCTTTATTTGACGACTTGTGGACTGTTCAACTGCAACACCCGCTGACTGCAATGATCGAGCTTGGAATAGCAAGGACAATTTTTAATATAACTCCGACTGGATTCGTCTGAAAGAAGAAAGTCATATACACCTAGAATGCTTCGAGGGTGAGTAAAACACAGGCTAATTTTCATTTTTGGGTGAACTAACCCTTTAACTTTTATAAAGAGTATCTCTTTGGGTTTGAGACTTTAGTCTTTGCAACTTTAGGGATCTTATCTATTCACGAACCGCTTGTAACACTCCAAAGAGAAAGGAAAACTTGAAATTGCATCATATGACCCCTTTAATGAAGCTTAGGTGCCATAAATGCATTTACACCACAAAATTTCAAATGCATAAATAATTTTATAAGATTAATGTTTTAAATATTTTTGAACGTACAAGTTAAAAATGTTGGGAAAAATGCAATACTTTTAAATATGAAACCAAACCACCAGTAGATGAAGGTAAACGAGAGAGTCATTAGTCATGCATTCAAATGGCTGATTCATTCAAAAACTAGGCACGTGACTACTATCTTTATGAATGGATTACTGAATCATTGACTCACTCGATTCGTTCAAAAACGTGGATTCATTCAGTATCGAGTCTCGAAACAACGCTGTGTTGCTCGGATACTCAAAACTGTTCTGTTGTGGCTTTGATTGAAACTTCGTCAGCGAACTTGAGCAAAAACAGTCAATATTGTATTACAAATTGCGAACTTTGTGTCGGTTTAACTCACAATGAAGAACTTCCATGCCGACGACATGTTTACATGCGGATGTGTGCCGTCAAAACGGACCGGCTGTGAGATGAGGGGTGTTCGATTTGAAGCAGAAATGCGCAGACCGATCAGACATCAAAGTACCGCGAGAGCTACAGAGAGCAGATGGCTCCACATGCGTTCAAATTGCTCTCGCGGTACTTTGATGTCATATAGCGATCGGTCTTGCGCATTGCTGCTTCAAGTCGAACCGAGAAAGGGACTTTGTTCGAACACACTCCTGTCTATGAGCTTGCAATTCCTCTCTCTCTCTCTCCGCCCAGACCACCCCCCTTTTGTTTTTTTCTAAACAAAATAGATGCATACTCTACAACTCTCACAAAACAAAGTGTGTAAAAGGAGACATTTTTATCTAATATTTATGGGTGATCTTTTTACATTATTAGAAAAGAAGCTCCAGAAGAAGTCTAAAATCAAGGAAATGGACAAAGAGCTACAACACACGAATGGAGAATCAAACGATAAAAAGGCCAAAAGTAAGTATATGCATTTATTTGTTCATTCCTTTTTATGTAATCATATAAATGCAGTATAAACCTGTATGTTTCCCCTTCTGTGTGCAGTTGAAGCTTTAGGGGAGTTTAAAGATGCGAGCCATCCATCTCGTTTGAGTGACAGCAGCAGCAGCTCGTCCAGCTCTGACAACAGTAGTAGTGACTCTAGCTCCTCTGATAGCTGTGACTCTGATTCAGGTTAGCGGCTTCACACCTACCCACCAACCCTTTTATTCACTCACTGTCTCTCAGGCCAGTCTGTTCCCCCTGCTATCTATCTGGCCACTGATGCAGAAAACAAACCAAAAATTGTAAAGCTTACTCGGACACGTCCCCAGCATTATAAACTTTCACTTATTTCACCTTAACATCGACTGGACAACAAATACTTGAAACGTTACACAGTTCAACTTATTATTTTATTATTATTTTTTTCAATTAAAAAAAAAATGGTGTATGTTCATTGTTTTGTGTTCAGGCCAGTCTGTTCCCCCTGCTATCTATCTGGCCACTCAGACAGAAAACAAACCAAAAATTGTAAAGCTTACTCGGACACGTCCCCAGCATTATAAACTTTCACTTATTTCACCTTAACATCGACTGGACAACAAATACTTGAAACGTTACACAGTTCAACTTATTATTATTATTTATTTTTTTTTCAATTAAAAAAAAAATGGTGTATGTTCATTTTTTTGTGTTCACTACACTTGTCCTTTGTCACTTTTGTAATATAAAGAAAATTGTGCACTTTTGGCTCCAAATTAGTAAAAGAATAAGTCATCTCTCTTTCTCTCTCACACTCTTTCTGTAGTTTTTGTTGGATGCTATTGTTTATTTGTTTTCCAATGTTTGCCATTTTGTTCTTGTTTTATCACAATCACTTTTTTATGTTGTTGCTGTAGTTTAAGACAAGTTTAAGACCAGCTGGCTCTTGGTGTGGGGTTTTCCTTGTTTCATACACCCTCAGCACTTTCAAGTTAAAAATAGTGGTAAGGGCTCCGAAGAAATGCCGGTTTCCAATATGGACCTTCACCAAACATAACTGAGAGCAGTTATATGTGTCATATGCTATTGTCCCTGTTAAGAGTTACAGCTGGTCTGTTTTAAACTGCTGCTTTGAATCATTACTATGTGGTTCCCCTGTTGCATTACCTTATAATACTTGTGTGAGTTCATGCAGAGATGTATATGTAATCATAATCTAGAATAGATTGTAAAAACATACATCGATATATTGTATGTGAGGGTACTTGGATTGTAAACTATAGTTGGAACATGGAAGGTAGGACCAAAACAAGCTCAGTGTTTCCCTTGCCATTATATTAGGGGGGCGGCCCGCCCCCCCCGCCCCCCTTGAAGGTCAAGTTAATTTTATTTAATTATATTTTCTCTATAGCGCCAGATCACAACCGAAGTCATTTAAAGTTACCTTTCCGATAGAAC
>NW_015664997.1:89959-108902 GCF_001515625.1 Sinocyclocheilus rhinocerous | reverse complement strand
CCCGCCCCCCTTGAAGGTCAAGTTAATTTTATTTAATTATATTTTCTCTATAGCGCCAGATCACAACAGAAGTCATTTAAAGTTACCTTTCCGATAGAACGGGTCTATACCTTGTTCTTTTGTTAAACAAACTAAATAGCCTTATGTTATTTATTTTATTTACACGACGGCATGTCATTTCAGTCTCTATGTTATGGTCGCACTCTCTGTATCACGCACAGCGGAGTTCCGCCCCGATGCGCACGCACGCACACACACACACACACGTGCGCGCACTCCCACTAGTATTTGTAAATATTAAGCCGCAAAACAACTATTTAAATATGAATTCTGCGTGTCTCTGTGTTAATGAATGGCGCAGACGCGCGGGTTTGTTTACTACTTGTACTGAAGCGCGCGTGACCCCAAAAGCCGTAAACCTAGGGGAAACACTGAAGCTGTCATAAGAGGCAACCACTTGTCCTGCTTAAAGGGGTCATATGATGTTGCTAAAAAGAACATTATTTTGTGTATTCGGTGTAATGAAATGTTTATGCGGTTTTATGGTTCAAAAAACACATTATTTTCCACATACTGTACATTATTGTTTCTCCTCTCTTATACTGTCTTGTTACGCGTTGCCACATCGTGACGTAGACATGTGGGTGCGTGTTAGAACGAGCCGTTTTAGGTAGGCGTGGCTGACTCTTAACTTTTATAAAGAATATCTCTTTGGATTTGAGACTTTAGTCTTTGCAACTTCACAGATCTTCTTTATGCACCAAGAGCTTGTAACACTCCAAAGAGAAAGGAAAAATTGAAATCGCATCATATGAACCCTTTAAGGTCTGTTGCATATTTTGAAGATGTTTCAATTTTATTTACCTAAACGGGTATAAAGCTTAACACCCAGAGATTTAAATAAAACACATTTTCATAGACAACTGTTGTATGTTAAGATAAGTGTTGTGTTTTCTTTCCCTTTGCTTTGTCATTTCACATTGTTTTTTTTACTCACATCGTTTACTCGCGTCACAAAACACTTTCACAAGCTGTGCACACTTTACTTAAGAAAAAAAATTTACCACTTCAAATTAAACTTGTTTTTTTTGTATTTATTTGTATTTATTTAGTGGTTGTGACACTCAGTAGTACTTAAATTGCATACACTGTTTATCTGAACTCCAGTAATAAAATATAAACTGAGTAAATGAGCAGGAATGCCCATGGGATGGGATTGGCCTTTCCCGCAGTCATGACTGAAGTGAAATGACCTCAGTGTGCATTGTGCGTGTCTTACAGAACAGAAAGCTAAGAGGAAGCAAAGTAAAGCCCCTGGCCATGCCCACAAAAATGAAAACAAGGTAAAAAAGCACACAAGCCAATAAGAGACAGCCAATATTAAATGGCCTACTCCCACTCCTTCAATATTTGGCACATGGAGCATTTACCTTCATGTAGTGCCAGATTTTTCCTGCGTGAAATATTGCCCCCTTGTCCCCCTCCCCAAACAGGCATCGCGGCAGGCCGTTGCTGAGGTAAAGGATTCTTCTTCTGCCTCGGTCGTGACATGCCAGTCTCGCCCAGCGTCACTAGTCTCCGAGGCAGACTCCAAAGACATGTTTGCGTCACAACAAGCAAAGCATCCTGCAGAGGACATCATCATGGCAATCACAGGTTAGGCTCAGTGTCATTGTTCATACTTCTGTTCACACTGATGTGTTATTTGTGGCTGCATCATGTACAAAACAAATGAAATGACCTCCAAAAATTAAAATGATTTCTTTTATTCCTCATCTAAATCTAAAACTGCATTTGGAGACCAGTTAGTTGTCGGCAGCTTTGATTCATCACTTTAATGCTTTTCTGTCCATCCCTCTGCCCTCCTTCCACAACAGCATTACACAGCCAACTGCCGCCTCAGCCATCCAGACCTAGTGACAAAGCTGCTCCGCTACCTCGTAAAACCTGGACTGCCCCTTTACCACTCAACCTACCTCCAGACCAGGCTACCAGTCCTTTATGTAACACTTCTGCCTCCTCCCCCTGTAATGACAACACAGCCACCTCACCCAAATGTTCCCAATGTTCCCACGTGTCGATTCCCCCACACCCAACCACTTCACTCCTTTCAGACCCGTCGTTCCCCCGTAGTCCCTTGCTCGATCCTCTTGACCCGCAGGTCTCTCGGGTTGGCCCCCCATCGCCTGCTGCTGCAGAGAAGCCTCCATATAAGTCTGAGCAGGAAGGTAAGAGGTCGGCCTTGATGTGTCAACACCGCCGCCCGCTGATCTCCGTTCCTCGCTCGCTCCCCTCGCTGTGTTACCGTTGTGCATCTGCAACTTTCCCCTTCCATTGTGGGTTAGCATTGTATGTTCATCATAACTGGTGGTTTGTTGAGTTTTGTCATCAGTATAGTTCTCTTCCCAGCTGCGTATCATTGCTGTCTCTCACTTACAGCGCCGCTTTAATGTATGTGTAAAACAGAATATCATTCAAGGTAAACTCCATCTCTCTCTTTTTCTCCTTAATCTTGCAGGCGTCCCTCCTCTTCTGTCACCACTGACCTCACCTCCTGCAGCCATGCCTGTCATAGGATGTCAGCCTACCTCCAGCTCTCAGTTTGAGGTAATTTTATATTTCTGCTCAACTTGTCTTCATATGGAGAAAAACTCTTTTGCATAGTTTATTCATTTAGTTTGAGTAAATTGTTGTCATTTAAAAGGGATTTTATAATAAGTTTGTTGCAAACGTTTTTATATATATATATATATATATATATACTGAACATATATATGTGTGTACACTACACAACGTAAGGCTTGGATACACTATACGACTTTTAAAATCTGAACAGATTTTAAAATGCAAGGCATCACTCACTGACTTTGTAAACAATCACAGAGGAAAAACTGGCCATCAGATTCATACACTGAACGACTGTACACTACCAGACTTTAAAGTTGTTCTGATCACAACAAGCTCATGCAGAAACATGCGCCTTGTTGCTAGGAGACGCATGACAAATGAAAACAATGTGTTCCAAAAATTGGCTCAAAATATCAAACATGTTTGGATTCATAGTCTGAAGCCAAAAAATCTGTGTCTGTGGCCATCATACACTACACAGTTTTCTATGAAATCTGTCAACTCAAATCTGCAGACTGGCTCTGACTTTTGGCAACTAGCATTGACTTCTCCAGACTTTAAATTGGAGTGAAAATCGGGACCAAGATCATGAAGTTTATTCCAGACTTTATTGTTGCCGTGGAGAAAGAGGAACAAGAGAGAACTCGTAATCTGCTGCAGATAGAAACTGGCCGAGAGAAATTATTCATTTAGAAACAAAGCAAGTGCCTGTCTTTATGAATGGATCATTGAATCATTGACTCAAATGATTCATTTAAAATGATTTATTCAGGAAAGAAACACCGCAGTGTTGCTCTGAGATGCACAAATGTTCTTCTCCAGCTTTGTGTGAACTATTGTCATTGGAGAAAGAGAAGGAAAAAAAACAATGTGTCTAAACTCACCCAGTGTTAACTTCCTGTTTGTTAAACTCTTGTATAAAATTAATATCACATTTGTGTGTGAAAAGGAAGTTCAGTGAAGTAACAGCGTTTTTTACCCAGATGGATGATGTTTGACCAGGTTGTTGTTGGTGACATACAAATGACTTTTTGTACTTGCTTTCTCTCTGCAGCAATGTAGATTGTTGTCACCTCTGCATGAGAGTCCATTAACCAACATGAGGGATGAGCAAAGCTGCCCGGAGACACTGGAAGAGCCCTCTGTTCAGCTGCACAAAATGCACGGTCCGTATTTCTCCCACCGTTTTCCACCAGAGTACTTTCCTTTTTCTCAGTGGTTTCTTGAAATGGGGTCTTTTTCACATTTTCTAGGAGCCAAGGACGATGGCAGTGAACTATGCAAGCCCATTCAAGATACCAAATCCAACCTGCCTAAAAAGGTACCTATGCTTTATATGGGTACTAAATGAAAAATGCACTCTTTGGTGTTCTCTCCGATAACCTGGACCTGTTTGTGTGTGTTAAAGGATATTGTCCTAAAGCATGCAGACTCCTGGACAAGCCTGGGTAAGATGGCTACTCAAACACCTTGCCCAATCAAATCATCCAAGGAAAGTTTCCAGCAGTTTCGCAAAGTTGCCATGGAGAAAGAGGAACGAGAGAGAGCTCGTAAACTGCAGATTGAAGCTGGTCGTGAGAAGAGCAACTCAGACAAAAGCGGGTATAAACAGAATTGTAGTTTCAAGGCAACAGTAAATAAAGCTGTGTTATGTAAGTTTCATTTTGGAGGAGTTTCAATCTCTGCATGGCTGGAGACGAGATTCCAGCTGACCACAGCTTCCCATGGCTCTGTTTCAAAACCTAGAGAGTTTGATAAATGCATTCTAAATTGTATTTCTATTATTAATTTATACTCATATCCCCCTGTGATGATTATACGACTGTTCTCGCTGATCTAGCTAACAGTGTGGCCTTTTAATGATTTCTAGTCTGACGCAGCAGCTCCAGAAAAACAAGCTGGACTGCCCGCCTTCAAAGCCAGAAGTGGAGTCAGCAGAGCTGCCCCTGATGGCGGCCATCTTGGATACCCCCAAAGCCCCTGAGCCCTGCTCTCTTCCACAGAGCTCTGTAGACCGAGAACGAGAGATGGCTCGCATGAGAGAGCAGGAGCGCCGTAGGAGAGAGGCTGTGAGTGTACTGCACACTAAACATTTTAGAATGTAAATTAAAAATGTTAGTACAAAATACTATAGAACTCATTATAATCAGTGATGCTGTCTACACTGGATGCGGCGCGACACCACAAATCCCCGACAGAAAACTGAACAAATTTCAAATGATTTTCAACGGTCGCTTTGTCGCGTCGTGTAGACAGACTTTAGCTGTTGCGGCGCGGCAACTGTAGCGTCCGATGTATACACTGTGTTGCTCACCTGTCTAGAAGAAACAAAGCAACCTCGGCATCCGATCGCAGGCCTTCCGCTCCTTGAGTTCTCTCCAGCGCTGGAAAGCGGATCCGATATTTACATGGGTCCTACTAATCGTAAGCCTTCTTTTGTTCCGCAGACGGTTTCCTCTTTTGTTTTTATCCGCCATCTCTATCTTTCTGTCGTCGCTCGGCTAATGTCCTGTGCTGTGCACTGAGCGCTCTCTCGTCCCCATCATGAGTAGACATGCCCCTTACTGCTGATTGGCTACAAGTTTGTTTTGGTACTCGGCCCGACTCAGTTTTCTAAAGCGTTTTTGAAAAAATACATACCCCACCTTTAATGCCTTTTAAAAACATTTAATCCAATTAGTGATTAGATCTTCTTAACCACAAACTTTGTTACATTATTATTATTATTATTATTATATAACTATATAATAATGTTTATTATAATGTTTAATAACAAATCTGTTATGCTGTTTATTAGCATTAATAACAATATACATTGTGGTTTTATTAATAATAACCACAGTAAACATTGTTACTGTTCTTACCATGTAATTAAGTTGTGTTGGTTGATTATAATTATTATTATGATCAACCACAAACTTTATTATTGTTGTTTTTGTTATATAAATATTGTTATATAAATAAAAATAAAATAACTACAATCATTATGAACAAATTAATTATTTATAATTAATAATAATAATATACATTTTGGTTTTATTATTAATAACCACAATAAACATTACTGTTTTGTTGTTATTGTTAATAATAACAATAATAGTAACGCTTTTATGTTTTTAATGCTTTTCTTTTTAATGTTGTTTCTCTTAGATGTCTGGAGTCATTGACATGACCATGCAGAGTGACATAATGGCAACTTTTGAGAAGAACTTGGATTGAGATAAACAAATAAAAAAAAATTTGCTTGTGTATTGGCGCTACTGTTCGGTGAACAGTGTAGGCCGTCTTTTCCCTTACCAGACTTGCTCCATGAGTCCTGGCGACTGAAACGGGTCTTTAGTCTTTTGACGGTCAAAAATACTGCAATACAGCTGCATCACTTTACATTTGTACTAAGTTAGCTCTTGTAAAAATAAGAAAACAGTCGAGGACTGACGGTCGTGTATGATGTTGTAAGACCAATATTTGCGCCATTAATAGTGTTGAGTGTATATTCTTGAGTTTTCGTTATTTGGATCCGTTTGAAGCTTGGATACAGAAATGCCTGAACTGAAATGCTGCCGATTGTCTGAGGTAGTTTGGAAAGAGAAACATGTCTGTCGTTTCACAACAGTTTTTGTGTTCTTTAACATGGTTTGTTTTGTTTTTTTTGTTTTTTTATACTGAAGAATGTTTACTTCTCTTTATTATTATTGCTATCTGATTCTTTGACACATTCCATCGACACTTCTGCTGTATGAATATTGCATAGCTGGTCGTCTTGCGCTAGCTGTTGTGAGAACTGTAAAGGATATTCCTGTGCAGGGCCCTGTCCCTGTTTATCCTACTAGTTGGTAATTCATGTATTTGACGTAAAGCAGCAATTTAAACAGAAAATATGCTGGCTGCGTTAAACCTGTCCTGTTTAAATATATATATATATATATAAAAAAAGATATTTCTTTAGTGTCTGAAATGTATCGTAAGCATGTGTGTATAAATATTTCCCATTTTGTTATGGGGGCAGCCTATTTTTTCCCCAGGTGTCCGCCTCCAAAGAATCAGACTTATTTAGAGGAGTTTTTGCACTTCCTGTGCTTCTATTTGTATCCATTTGGAAGTGCAGTGCCATAAAGTTTCTCTCGGAGATGATAGGCAGTTCTCTGTGCCTAAAGTCAGCGTGTTCTCCAGAGCCGTGTTGATTCCAAGGTGTGATCTGGTGGAATGTACTGCACTGAAGATATGTTCAAAATCGTTTCTGACTATAATGGTTGTGGCAGTTTTCATCACAAGCACTTTATTCATTACACCACCATGCTGAGGTGTCACATGCTATCGAGGGGAAGAATAATATATTATTTCAAAGAAATCACATTCTAAAAGTTAAATCAATAAAGTATTTTCTTTAAAGTTTGTGCATTGTGGTCACTTAAAATGAAGTAGAACATTTATATATATTTTTTTTTATTTACCTCATTAAATTGTTAGAAAATGACATTGAAGGCATTACTTTAATTCATGTTACAAAACATTTCTATTTCAACTCAGTGCTGTTCTTCTGACCTTTTATCACGATTTTAACAAAAATATTTAAAATGGCTGTTTTCAAAATTTTATATGAAATATTTTTGAGCACCAAATTAGCATATTATAGTTTCTGAAGAATCATGTGACACTGAAGACCGGAGTAATGATCCTGAAAATGTAGCTTTGCCATCACAGAAATAAATTACGTTTCATAATATATTAAAACGGAGAAGAGTTTTTTTAAATTGTAAAATATTTCACAATAAGCTATTACTGTTTTTACTATATTTTAAATTAAATAAATGCAGCCTTGGTAAGAGACTTTATTAAAATAGATTTTAGAGATTAAATGGAAATCATTTTAGTTTTCAAGTAGGCTATCCAGTATTCTGTTCGCATCATCCATTCTGTGATGTTTTGTGCTATTAGGTGGTTTGCCTCATTCAAAACATTCTATTAGATAAAATCACAAAAGTATGTATTTCTGAAATACAATTTAGAAATATCAAAATTATTTCAAGTTGACAGTGATGTAAGCACTAGTTCACTCTATTTCAATAATAATAAAGCTGAAATTAATCAAATGTACCTGCCTACGTCTTTCCAAGTCCAAAAGTTATTTGCATCGCCTTGTCTTTAACGGTAATTTATGTTTCCAAACTGATTTAATAAATCTTTGCATCATGAATATCGACCGTGCCCTAGGCGGAGCTTAGTCTAACTGGTCTCGGGAAATCATTATTTTAATGCACCATGAGGCACAGTATATTTTATTGTTGTATCCAGAGGCATCATGCCCATTAAAGTGAGGGGGCACGTGTCGTCCCCCCCCCACAGATTTCTGAGCCAAGTGGATTTTGAATGCAGCTTCCAAAAGACAAAAAATAGCCGACTTATATTTTTTTATTGACAGACGCGTTTGTACAGCGCTGCATTATAACCAATCACACACGATTCTGTTGAGCTTATGAATGCAATGACCAATCAGAGGCGTTCAGGTGAGTCATCGCTGAAACGCGGTGTTTTGTTCACTTGCTCGCTGACTGAATTATCTGGCAAATGCTCTCATCAGAAACAACAAAGTGCAGATGTGCGTACGAATGTAAGTAATATATTCATTTAACAGTGTAAACAGCTTCAGTGATCATAATGGGAGTTTTTGAGAGTGCCTGAACTCTGGGTAGACTGAATGAAAATGTTATTTGATAATGTAAATGTTCTTTACTCTGTAAAATGAAAGTGTTATAATTAGTAACGTACAATATTGTTATTAAATTCACATTAAATGCAAAGTCAGTCGTATTAAAAATATTTTATGGCATAACACCCATATCTGGTACTTAAGTAAAAAGTCGGGCTTTTATGTGTAGTTAATAGATTACACTATTAGTCATCACCATTTATTGATCAAATAACAATCTATAAAGGTGCAAAACGCATTTACTTAGGCTACACATATTTGAGAATCGAGATATTTCCTAATATAGTTAACACGTTTGGAAATATTTCGAATAAAAAGGAAAAAACATAAATAAAGCATAATCCTATATCAGTTATACAGTGCTATCCCCCCCACTTGTCCCCTCAAAAATCATGAGTGCATGACGCCCCTGGTTGTATCCAAGGTCAAATATCGGAAGACATCTGCACCTCATCTACACTGCGAGCGAGACAAAAACCCGATCTCTCCCGCGCAGCTTCTGCTCATTCTTACCGGCAGCGTTCGCGAGAGTCCAGAACAATGCGCGTGGGCAGTCTGTGAGCTCGCGCTCCACTGCGATCTGGGCCCAGACAGCTGTGTTGACTATAATTGGGAGCCTTCTAGTTTTGTCAGTGTGGATGGGGTGTAATGGTTCAGTCCGAGGTGCGAACACCTTTGGGACTGAGCATCTCTTCTGTCATACGTAAGCGTGACTCCGTACCGTCTACACAGGGATCCTCCCCGGTCAGGATGCGCTCGTGACGGTGCGACGGGGCTATAAGATGCGCGTCGATTTTGAGACGCAGGCAGCTGAGTAAACAAATCAATAAAAGCCGTGATCAACAAGCGGATTTCCGCAGTAATGTAAAGATGGCGAGACTGCTTCATAACTTGCTGTTGTTGACAGTCGGACTGACGCTGAAGATCAGAGTTATGGGATACTGGTCTCTCGTCTATGGATATTGCGCGCTATGCACGGGCGTCGCGCTGCTCAAACTTGGCTGGAATATCATCCTACAACCGTCAACAACCTTTCAGTGGACGGTTCGTGAGACACCCCCAGCGTGCCTGAATGACACGTCCTTGGGAACCCACTGTTATGTTAGAATCAAGGTAAGAGATCGATCGGTATAAGTTGGATGGATGGTTGACAGTATATGAAAGCATGTATACGTAAATATAGCTTTGCCCTTCGGTGGTGTTTTTTCTTTTCTTTTCATTTTTCTTTGAAATATTAACTTTGTCTTAGATGTTTCTCTTTGACTCCTTAGGAGAAACAAATGAGTCGATTGTTGACGTACAGTAAGAGTACAGAAGTATAAGCATGAATTCGAATAGTATAGCCTAAGCAATCATTTCATTTTGAAAAAAAAAAAAGACAAATATTAGTGTATTGATTGAGATTACATTTCAGGTTTGATATCTTACCATACCTGGGCACAATTTGAGATATTGTTGAGAAGATGCATTAATTCACTAGGTGTTTCGCTAGAAGCAGAAGATCAAGCAAAAGTCTCAATTTATTCTCCTTCACTGGTGTCTAATAGAAACATTAAATGGATAGTTCACCCATTAATGAACATTAATGAAATGTACTCATCTCATCCTCATGTTCTTCCAAACCTGTATATGACTGACTATCTTCCTTGGAATGTAAAATATTTACATTTACATTTATGCTTTTGGCTGATGTTTTTATCCAAAGTAATTTGAATTGCATTCCAGGTACACATTTTACATTTCACCAGTTCTTGCTTCCCCTGGGAATTGAACCCATGACCTTGGTAGCGCCATGCTCTACTGTTTAAACTACAGGAAAGCCCTAAAGGAAATGTCTGTAGGTTTTTTTTTGTTTTGTTTTTTTTTAAGAAATGGAAGTCAACTGTAACTAACACCGTTTGGTTACCAGCATTCTTTAAAATATGTTCTTTAGTGTTCTACTGAAAAAAGAAAGCCATACAGGTTTGAAACAACATGAGGGTATGATAAAATAATTTTCATGTTTGGGTGAATTATGTTTTTTCTTAAGGGAACTATTCCTTTAAAGAGGTTTATTCCTTTCTTTCCCATGTGTTTGCTCCCGGAAGAATAGTTTCCATCACTGAACATCAATTGAGCAATGTTCTGCAGCAGACAGCAGAGTGATCAGTTTCCAGCAAAATCATAGGCATTGCCTGGACTTCGCTGTCCACTCAAGAGGTGCTGAAAACAGTTCCTTAGGCAGTCTCAGGATAGCTGTTATGTGTATATACCTGCAGAGCTTTGAACATAACGTTCAAACATTAGGTACTCTGAATCTGCACTTTTTCTAAAAACGTAGCATCCTTTGAAGTCTTACACTTGAAAACAACCACTTTAAGTTTTGTTCCTGAGTATGTAACCCTTTCGTAACGTGGGGTATACAAACATTTCTAAAGTAAAATATTGTAAGAGGGGGTCTCTGCAACTGATGGGATTGAGGGATTTGGTATAAAAACTCTGGTATCAACTATGATCGCTATCTGAACGTAAAATAGCAAGTGACCTTGAGGAAATGTTATTTTCAAGGGAGAAACTTTTTTTTTTTTCATGCCGAGTTAAAAAAATAATAGTAATAATAATAATAACTTCATATTTTATCAAGTTATTTTTTTGAGATGAGATGTTTTCTGTACCCACAACTTGTCTGTTTTCAAAAGGAAAATTTTGCATTGCAAACAATGTTCTTGAAATAGCCAGACAACCCGAGGATACTATCACATGCAATTTGATGCAGGCTGTCATTTAACAGGGTATGAATTTTCCCATAAATGTCAATTGAAGATATTGCTTTAATATTAGCTGAAGCCTGTGGACACGACTCCCTCTCTCTGATGCATTTTATAGCTAGCAGAGAGTGGTGTGAGAATAGATTTTACATCAGGATGGACAGGCCCGTGTGATTAAAGAGACCAGACTGCTTTTTATCATATCCTCCGTTTATGGTGAAGAATAACTGCCTCTGGTCTCTGTATGGCTTTTAGGAGTCTGGACTCAGATTTCACTATGTTGCTGCCGGGGAACGAGGAAAGCCACTTATGCTGTTTCTGCATGGATTCCCTGAGTTTTGGTGAGACCCACACACACAAGGGAAACACTTCTCTACTGGGATGCTGCCAGGCACAGATCGGAAATATGTTGTTGTGGAATCAGTCCACATTATACACATGGAGTCATAGATAATATTTGACACTCAAACCTTTCTCAAATTATTATTATGAAATGTAAAACGGGCGGCATTATGTATTGTACTGTTCTGAAATGTGATATGGAGTGTCGTGACATTCGGAGTGTCTTGGGACCATGAAGCTGTCATTTCAGTGAGCTGCCAGACTGCAGAACTGCGATCAGGACAGGACTGTGCCTAATTATTGTGGCATGGCTCCTTTCCGCTTCACTGGCCAATCTACTGCTCCAGAATCAGTGATGAACTCTTGGACGCGTAGAGGAGACCTGGAGGATGCCCTTTTCTTCTGACTTCTGCTCCACTTTAGTTTGGTGCATTCAAAAAGTGCAAGTCAACGATTTCCTTCGCTGCTGAGCAATAGATTTATTCATTTATTTATTTAGTCATTTAGCAGACGCTTTTATCCAAAGCGACTTACAAATGAGGACAATAAAAGCAGTCAAAACTAACAAAAGAGCAACAATATATAAGTGCAAATGACAAGTCTCGGTTAGCCTAACGCAGTACACGTAGCAAGGTGTATATATACATATTATATACACACACAATAGATAAATGTGAAGGTTATAATAGGGGGTGTGTGTGTGTGTGCGTGCGTTTTTGTGACATATGAGGACACAAATTTGTATAATGACATGGGTATGACATAGGAGAAGGTGACTTATGAGGACATTACCCCATGTCCCCATTTTTCATGTTTTTTTGAGAAAGTAAAAATGCACAAAGTTTCCTGTGAGGGGTAGGTTTAGGTGTAGGGTTGGTGTAGGGCAATAGCACATACAGTTTGTACAGTATAAAAACCATTACGCCTATGGAATGTCCCCACAATTCACAAAAACAAACCTGTGTGTGTGTGTGTGTGTGTGTGTGTGTGTGTGTGTGTGTGTTTGTGCGTGTGCGTGCTAAATTAACGCTCATCTATATTCTAACATATTGGTTTTGGGTTCTGAGAGCCTCTGCTGCACTGACTCATCAGAATCATATAGGCTTCCTTCTTCTGCTTTTCCTCAACTTTCTCACTCTCCCTCTTTCTTCTCATTCTTTAAAGACACAATCACGAGTTAGTGAGCACTACCACGTGTGGCAATTCGACAGAGGTTTACATGTAAAACTAGTTTCAGGGTACTTTCAATCCATAAAATGGGTTTTGCCTTTTCATTTAAAACGCTAACTAGTCCTTCAGATTTTTGCCAAAATATATTTCAATGCAGAAATCATCCATTCCCATATCTAAATTTGGTCAGTCCAGTGAATTCTCACCTTCCACAAGGTCTTGGTGCATAACTTGCAGGACCCCCTAAAATATAAAAGTAGCTATATTTATATTTATTTTATGGAAAAAAATGTATATTTGTAATATTATTTTAAATTTGAAGAATATTAAGTTCTTGACCTTGATGCATTTTTTAGGATTCGTTAATGAATAGGAAGTTCAAAAGAAGAGCATTTATTCGAAATTAGAATTGTTTTGTAAAATGATAAATGTCTTTACTGTCACTTTTGCTCAATTTAGTTAATCCTTGCTGAATAAAAAAAATCTTACTGAATCCAAACCCAAACTTTTGAATGGTAGTGTATAAAACTGAAAAGAAATATGAAACTATGACTGTCAGTTTAATAAAATAATTGTGATTAATTCATTAATTCATTCATTATTAATTCATATTCTTAGGAATAAAAGAAAATAAACAATGTAGAACAGAGAGATTTGATCTAAATTTAACAAAAATGTACTCACGTGTAACCTGTAGAATTCATACTAAATATTTATCAAAGATCCACCCCTTTGCCAGGTTCTCCTGGCGTCACCAGCTGAGGGAATTTAAGAGCGAGTTCCGTGTTGTTGCGGTGGATATGCGAGGCTACGGGGAGTCTGACCTGCCCTCCTCCACTGAGAGCTACCGACTGGACTACCTTGTCACTGACATCAAGGACATTGTGGAGTATCTGGGTAAGAACAGACTGCCTCCATTATCTCAGGCCTATTTCCATTTCACATTCCAGCCTGTCTAGAGGTTTTGATAAGCCTGTTGTAGTGGTGAATGCTAATGTAGCACTCTTCCCAATAGTCTGTAATGTGAAGGTGACCTGTTCACAGATGCCCTTGGCTTTTTAGATTTGTATTGTCAGTTTAGGCTGCTTAAGATGAAGTCTAATTGTCTGCCTCTAGATTTCAAATCACTACGCTACAATGCGACTCAAGGACAAGTGTAGATGAACACTATATCATGTCATAGTTAAACTCATCTGTCTGCTTGCACAGAGTGGCATGTGTGTAAGCGGCCGGCGGTGTATTGTGACAGGCCGTCAATGACACGTTATTAGGATTCATGATGATGTCTTCCTTGACAGTGGAATCACTCTATTGCAGACGGTGGAAACCTCCACCCTGGCTCACAGCAATGGTGTCATTCTTCCGGAGTCAGTCCTTGATATGACACTAATGCCGAGTTCACACTGCACGATTTTCAAACTCGTCGGGTCGCCGTTGTTTTCACACTGCGTGACTATCTGGGGTAGCGTTCAGTTGCTGATAACTCCTCCCCGAACTTCCCGCTGCCCTGTATCTTGGTCTCTCATTGGCTGTAGGTCATCGCCGATGTGCTTTTCAGTCAGAAATCATTTCACACAGCGTGATTGTGAATCGCCGACAGCTCCAGATATTTAGCATGCCAAATATTTCGCGGGCGTCGGCGACGCATCGGCGATTTCCTCAGATCGCGTCTTTGATAATTCACACTGCGTGATTGTCACTCGCGTGAACGAGCACCGATTTGCCTCCGATGTCTGGCATTTGTCGGCGATTTCGCAAAACCTGTCGGCGAGTGAAAAATCGGGCTAAAATTGTGCAGTGTGAACTCGGCATAAATGAACTGCAGCATGATTTTATTGCAGAAGAAGAAGACTTACACACGAACCACAGTGTAAACAGCCATAATTGTGCAGTAAAACACAAGGCTCAACATAATATCATTGTTTTCTGTTATCTGTTGTTGAATGAAATGAATATTTGGGAATAAACAGAAACAGATCCGATTTCGAAGTTTACTTAATTGGCTTTCTGTGCCATATTTTATATTATTTTATTTATTTTGTATGGAGCCCTGCACATGACATGCAGGGGGAAAAAACAAGATCCAGTGGTCACGAATTAAGAATGAAGTTATAAATTATTAATAGGATCGGAAAATGATGCAAGCCAAACTCAATCTCGTATTGTGCAAATGAGCACCATAGCGCAATGTGTCTTACCAAGGCCACAGTTCCATCTTAAAACTGAATGTTGAATGTAAATTTTGACATTTAAATGGAAACTTCTAGAGTCTGCACATGAAAAAAAAAAAGAAGAAATTTATGTTTTAATAATTTGTTCCCATGTTTTAGGTAAATAGTGACCATGTTGTACATATTATTTGCTCATTTTTTTAATTAATTAAAACGAATGAACAAATTCATAAAAAGTGGCCACGGATTGATAAGTGGGAACAAATTCCTTTTTTTTTTTTTTTGCATGTCATGTGTAGGGGTTTCAAATTAAAGGTCAAAATTTTAATTCAAGTTTGAACTGTGACCGTGGTTAGAGACATTGTGCTATGGTGCTCATTTGGGAAATATGCGTTTGAGTTTGGCTTGTGTCATTTTCTAAACCTATCCCCCCTGTTTCTGCTATACTTTCCTGTCTTGTCTCTCACTTTCCCTATTAATTATAAGGCATAAATTCACAACGACACAACAAACACAAACATGTCAGCTTCCTCCTTCTGATCCTCTCCTCAGGATACGACAGATGTTTTCTCGTGGGGCATGACTGGGGTGGCATCATCGCATGGCTCTGTGCAATTCACTACCCTGAAATGGTGACAAAACTCATAGTGCTAAACAGCCCTCACCCCTGTGTGTTCACTGGTAAGTGCCCTATACATCTGACAAACCGACTTCCTGTTCTATCATGCCTGCCCCAGAGGCTCTGTTTTGGTTTTAGGGCTCATTAGTATGATCTGCATCATTGATCATGAAATATTGTGGTTAGGCCCAGGGAATCATGGGGCTTTGCCCTCCATCTGTCTCGCACACTTCAGCCTGGAGGAGGAGGTAATTACAGGCAGGCTTTCTGGCAGAGATACGGGACCCGCTTATAATAACACGCAGTACCTGCTGAGCGTGACACGACTACACCTTATGCTTTTCTTGTTCTTTTGAAATTCATCTCTGCTTAATGGGGTGTCTTCAGTTTTAACCCTCTATTGCACATGCTATGACGCATGATTTGATTCCATTTTCTCACATAACATGGATCTCATTACCGAAATCAAAAAGGTATGTTGCCTAGAGACAACACTGTGAAAAAAAAATTAATCAAAGACTGATAATAAAACTAACTGCAACATGATAGAATGGAATAAACTGTCTCCTAGCTGTTTTTTTTTCTAATAAAAATTGTATAGTAATACTTAAAAGGTAGATATTCTCTATATTCATTGCATCCATGTGGCAACAAACACATTTATTAACTTGCAGATAATTTATAAGACTATAAATGTTTTACAGTTATGTTTATCCACTAACAAAAGTGAATCATGCTTTTGATGTCTGAAAAATCGATAAAATTAGCTTTTCTGAGGGCAGTTCTCCAGAGCAAAAATGTGTCCTCCACACAGAGCACCATGCCAGATTTGAAATGATTTTAAAATGACTGCCAGGATGTACAGTAGTGCGACCAAAAAAACTTTATCCCTTCTCTATTAACCATTTTATTGACAATTTATATGTGAGTCATGTGCTTACAAGTGAAGAAAATGGGGTTTAAGGCCACACTGTACAAAGGTGGGTTAAGTTTCCTTTGCTTAAGATGGTCATTTTTAATTTTTTCTCTTCTCTGTCCAGATTATGCCCTTCATCACCCCAGTCAGATGCTCAAGTCAAGTTACTACTTTTTTTTCCAGTTGCCATATTTCCCAGAGCTAATGCTCTCCATCAATGATTTCAAGGTGAGTTTAAAGTTGAATATTTTTATTCAGTATGCAATACATTGATCAAAAGTGACAGTAAAGGCTTTTACATTGTTACAAAAAATACATTAAAAATAAATTCTGTTCTTTTGAAATTCCTATTCATCAAACAGTCCTAAAAATAATATACATCTCAGTTTCCACAAAAATATTAAGCAGTACTCGTAATAATACTAAGAAATGTTTCTTGAGTGCCAAATCAGCATGTTAGAATGATTTCTGAAAATTAGAGTAATTGCTGCTGAAAATTCAGCTTTGTCATCACAGGAATAAATTGCATTTTAAAATATATTTAAAAAGAAAAGAGTTCTTTTAAATTGTAATAATATTTTACAATATTACTGCTTTTACTGTATTTTTGATCAAATAATTGCAGCCTTGGTGGGCTTAAGAGAAATCTTACCGCCGATGTATGTAATGAATCATTGACATGAATGTACATTTGTATAAAGTGTGAAATACTAAATTAATAGAGCGTGGATTGATAACATTTAATTACCCATCATTTTGCATAACTGACCAGCTTTTGGGTTCAGCATGTGAATTTGTTTGTGTAAAAATTACGAATACAGAGTGAATCAGTAGGCCAAGCTTATCCATCTGTCTTTAGCACACATAGCTTAGTCATTATGAATCAGCTCTGGATAGACACTAGCTTTAGTGGTTGATTATTTTATGCATATTATGCATTGTAATTTTGCCCAGCCTATAGTAAGCGCTATTGTTGAAATACAGCATATTTAAATAATTCAGTGTGAAGTTGTCTCTAGTATAATTTAAATCAAGAACAAAATATGAAACGGGTAAAAAATAAAATTATTTTGCATAGCACCTATAAAATTTATGTTTTTCTTTTTAGTTCTATTTTTATGGAACCCGATTATATTAAGTGTCTTTAACTGCTATGTATTCATATTTCAATTCATCATTTGATACAATGCACTTGTGTACATGTTTCACATTTGAAAAATACCTGCATGTAATTACATCTGTAATCTTCAGTTAAATATTGATTACGTGGTATATTGTACCTAACAATAAATAGATTTTATTTAGACATAATTAAATAGTTGATTTCTTCGAACTCATTCTGCTTTCTCATTGCTTGCTAATGTGGATTTACAGGCGCTGAAGAGTCTATTCACCAGCCGCAGCACAGGCATCAGTTGTAAGGGCCGCTGGCTCACCACAGAAGACCTTGAAGCATACCTGCATGCTCTCTCACAGCCAGGGGCCCTCACTGGGGCCCTCAACTACTTCAGAAATGTCTTCAGGTACTTGTGTGTCTTATTTAAAATCTGATTACAGTTGTGTATTTTTGATACGGCTTAGCCACTTTTACAGAAAATTTCGCCATCTAGTGGATATTTATGTTTATTTAATGTTACATATTAAAGGCAGAGTAAGTTTTACTCTGCCTTTAAGCAACTTTTTAAGAAGGAGCTGATGTTTTTTACTTCAGCTATTGTAGAAGTAATGCTTATAACAGATTTGTTTTATTGTTTATAAAGAAAAATGTATATATTTATTTCAAAATAACATACATAACATCAAAGAAATGTATAACATCATAGACATCAACAGAATGAGAACTAATTTCATAAGTGCATGTGTTCCTGTCAAGATGGAGAGAGACTGATTTCATGCTCTCTGAGCTGTGCATGAACAGCCATTAACTCACTGCCTATACTGTAATGGTATTACACGAGCATCAAATCAAATGCTGGGTGAGAGTACTAAACAATCAAAATGGGTGTTTCAGTTAATTTTACAAATATACACCAAACAATTGTGGACACCCTGGTGTAAATACTCTGCTTTAATTTGCTTGCTGAGTGCATGTGTTAGGAGCATGTGAGACGTGCATGCATGACTGAGCCCTCCATCTGCTCCTGAAGCACACTTTGATTATGTCTCAGGGCAGAGCTGCGCTGACTGTGTGTGTGTGTGTGTAGGTGGGTATGCGTAGGAGGGCGCTGACATAACAGTTTCTACAGAAACTAGGAACACATAAGTCCATATCAGAACTGAGGAGAGGAACCTTTCCGAACCTTTCAACACGTCCTAACGTCTGTTTAACAAATTAGTATCTCCATATTACACACATTATAGAGAGAGAGAGAGAGAAAAGATTTTATTGATATTTATTGATTAAATTATATTTATTATGAGAAACATCCTACAAAAAATGATCTGAATTGAAAATGTTTGAAAGGATTACTGTGCATCATCTAAAAGTGGGTAGAAAAAAAGTTACACCTATAGTGTAAAGTCAGTATTTTCCAGATAATATGTTGCTTTTGTTTCAGTGAAATAATAATGAAAAAAATAATTATTTAATTCTGCATATCAAACTTTTTTCACACAGTATAAATGGGGTTATATATATATATA
>NW_015664997.1:82708-88669 GCF_001515625.1 Sinocyclocheilus rhinocerous | reverse complement strand
GGCAACAGCAAGAATTAAAGTTACGCCTTCTTTCTTTGCGTGCACATTTGGGCGGTGTTATGCAAATCTTCCCACATCGTGACGTAGACATGTGGGGGCATGTTAGAACAAGCCGTTTTAGGTAGGCATGGTTGACTCTTAACTTTTATAAAGAATATCTCTTTGGATTTGAGACTTTAGTCTTTGCAACTTTACAGATCTTCTTTATGCACCAAGAGCTTGTAACACTCCAAAGAGAAAGGAAAAATTGAAATCGCATCATATGACCCCTTTAATACTTTTCATTTCTGAAGCACACCTGTCAAAGAGAACTAAGTCAAATTTTTGATATTTGTATTTACATGTTTTCAAACAGGCGTTCAGATTATTATTTTTTTAATTCGCTATGGTGTTTATCAAACAACACCAAATCAAAAGTACAGAGCCATTAGAGCCAGTTCCAGATCTGCTATTTAATGTTTCTTTGTAAATAGCAGAGGAAGGATCTGCATAATGGTCTGTAGGTGAGCGCCACTAAAGCAGAGGTCACACTTTCTTCAGGAACTGCAACAATCATGATATGAGGTCACACTCTGCAGCGTCTTTTAAATTCAACACACAACAATTAATAATAAATCTACAATGTAAAAACATACAATCTACTCCACTTTCCTGTAGCACTGCAGTTTTAAATGTATGTTCTTTTAATTCAGCTACGAGGCCATGCCGTTACGTATCAATCTTCAATTGGTCACACACTTTCACGGTTTCAGAGTTCACCAAACTTGAACTTTGGAATGCAGCGAAATGCAAAACTTCTTTGCATGAGTGACCAACCCTTAAGTTGTAGTTTATGTAACAGCAGTGGCTGTGGGCATGTGACCAAAAAGCTTATTGGTTGGCCAGTTTTCTTTGCAGTGCAATGGAATAGATTACAAAAACTCTCCAAAAATAAAATTCTGCATTAACTGCCATTCATTCAAATGATTATATTTATCATACCGAACATTCATCATAGTGTTAACAGGCCCTTAATCTCAAGGTTTTCCTCTCAACTGGGTACTAATGTTGGCCTAATGGCAGTGGTCATCTTCTGAATCTATGAATACTAAAGAAAATCTGACTTTGCATTGCAGTGTTATAACAGGAAATTAACAGGAAGTTGATACCCATGATAAAACATTCCAGTGTACAGCTAATTACTCATTCAGACAGTACTAATTAACGGACTGGCCCTTGGATTTTAAACGAGGTAGAGCCATCCTACAGGAACTAGATCTACAATGGCATCACTACTGGTCTGCCATCATCACGTGTAATTGTGTCTGCTATCAAAACTTCGGAATTCTGAGGGTTTGGCCAGTTTCCTCATGGACAGCGAGTCTGTCTTACCCTCCAGCCTTGCCCCGGCTCTGGCCTTCTGGAAAGGATTCCTGGAGCTTCCACGACCCTTGTCCATTTTCTCACTAATGGAGAAGCTCTTTCGGGAGTAGATGTTGGAATGCGACTCCTCCGAAGAGGAGTAGCTGTTTGCACGCTCTAGTCTAGATATCGGCGAGCAAAACGGGCCCAGTGCGAGGCCCAGGCCCAGGTCTGCGCCTATTCTGCCACTGCTGCTTTGACCCCCCTTAACTGTGTCTGCTGACCCCTCTGCGGGTTCCTCTGGATCAGATTCTGCATGACTGAGCTCAGCATCTCTCTCAGGGTGTGAGACGCCCAGGTCCTGGGGCTTATCGAATGTGAAAGAGCCTCCAGGTGAATCAGACCTCTCTGGGACAGGGTAAGGGGTAGAGACGCAACGGGTGTCGATGCAATCTGTTATGCTGGTATATTCGGCTGCCTTCACCTGCACGCCCATGCCGCCATAGTAACCACGTGACGTGAACATCAGGCTGTGCGACTTAACTAATGGCGGCTCGTCCAGAAACAGAGGCCCTGCTGTGGATAGGAAGCGGCTGCTCTTGGACCGCTCAAGAGCACCAGCCGATGGTGGCGGCGAGGGGTCCATGTCCCAGGGGGGCAAGGTATCTGGCAGCAGGTGGGCAGAGCAGAGCGATAGGTCAGCAGCAGCGCTGTCCTCAAACAGGACCGTGCCATCCGACTGTCTTTCGCTGCCCCCTGCCCTTCTGCTGCAGTCCCGCCCCCTTGAGAGCACCACCTCCATGATCTCAGAATGGAGAGATGAGTCTCGAGCAAGAGACGGAACTGCCCGGACCGGCTCCAAGAAGCTCTTAGTGGGCGGGACGTCCTCTGAGGCAGAAACATAGATGTCTATACAGGAAGAAGGGCGTAGCTGCTGGTCCACAGATAAAGTATTCAAAGGTGTGGGCTTGGACTCTTTGGGACCTGCTCCTGAGGACACAGACTGTGAGCTGTTGGCCCGATGGAGGCTGAACAATCTGTCTTTAAGGAAGCCTTCTCCTCGATCTGCACCGCTCCTATCCTTGGAGGAGTGGCTTACATAGAAGGAGTGACTGCGGACACGTGGGGCCAGAGTGGTTGGAGATGTAGGGGAAATGGACTCTTCGCCACCCTGCTCCAGAGACTCCTGTAGCCTGTTGGAATTGCCTTCTTGGCTGTTGAAACTGCTCTGGCGCAGGATGTAATTTGTATCTGTACAGTCAGATGATGTCCTGGACCGGGCTTTGTTGACTTCACCTCGATCCATACCAGCAACCCGCTCCAGTGCCACAGCGATGCGGCCGATCATCTCCTCCATCTGGGCGAGCCGGATATCCACAGTCTGCAGGGATGCTTTCATGAAATGTTCCCTCTCATTCACTTCCTCCAGACGCATTGCCATGTTCTCCACCCTGAATGATCAGAGATGAGACAATTCCATGAATATTTGTAAGGCCATTTCCAAAAATCTACATCTAGTAATGTTGTGTTGGTTGCACTTCATATTACATTTTTGTTCAAATAAATGTAGCCCTGGTCAGCATGAGAGGCTCAAAAACAAAAATCTAACCAATCCCAAATCCCTTTTGAACATTAGTGTACATAATTAAGTGCTTATTAATAGTGATGAACATTAATTTATTTTATTTGTATTTTTTATTTATAATTAAATAGTATTTGTATGTATGTACATTTGAATGGGGGCCACAAGAGGGTGCTAAAGGGCTTGCCGAAAATTTGAGAGAAAAGAAAATGAGTTTACAAAATTAATTTTCAGGGTTCTCAAAGTTAACATGTCACACTTAAATATTTATTATATATATTTAATGCACATGGAATGACATATATTTGTGAAAAAAACTTTACAAATAAATCTGAACTGAACTAAAAAGTTTCGCGTCAGGTTTATCTAAAATTACTCCGATGGTTAGAATAAAAAGTCATCCTAATTTTAATTGGCTTGGGCTTTAGTGACCATGTAAAAGCCAATTAAATAATTCTGAACACAACTTAATATTCTTAATATTTTTTCTCATAAACCATACATGGGTCTGATATATATATATATATATATAGCTGCCTTTATATTTTAGGAAGGGGGTCTCTTGCAAGGGGATCATTATATTTGTATGTATTTGGCATAAAAAAAATTGCAAACCCCAGCTGTAGACTGTTCTTGAAGTGGCACTTTTACAGTGTTTAAATAGCAAAAGTAATATTTTCCAGCAGGTACAGACCAATAATGATTTTAGTAATTGTCAGACATTTTTACTCTGTCATTTTCGGGGACAGTTAATAAAAGCTTTTTTTTTCTTTTCATAGTGAGGGATGTGAATATTCCGTATTTATACAGATTTTCCAACCAGCATGAATCATGAAATGGCCTTAAACATCTTAATCAGGCTCCAAAAATAACACTCGCCAAGTGCCAATGCCAGTAAAAATTACAGTTGGTTAGTATATTAAATGATGTTATTCACCAGTTTATCTTATCACAATGACAGCAACTTCATTACATAAATATATAGTCTGCATGTTTCAAAGTGAAGCGCGGCAGTGTGTTCTCATGATAGCAGTCTCATGATCCGGTGTTTTCAGTGTTGCAGAATGGCCAATGTATAATGTCACTGAATGTAAAATGTTCATTGCAATGAAAATAAACACCTATTGGTTCCTAAAGTCAATTTTTTTGTAATGCCTACTCGATTTATTTGTCTACAACAATAAAATATTATCTTCATCTGCAAGATTTTCTCAGCAAACACTGTGTGTGATTATTTGGAAATAATTAGATGAATTAATCAGCATATAGTGCAATTAATTTGACATTTGAAATTCTGAATCAGCTGACAGCCCTAATTTTTGTATTATTTGTATTCTGCAGTGTCCTCCCGTTGAGTCAGAGTGAGGTGAAGTCTCCTGTATTGCTGCTGTGGGGAGAGAGAGACGCCTTCCTGGAGCAGGACATGGCCGAGGCCTGCCGTCTGTACATCAGAAACCATTTCCGCCTCAACATCATCTCTGGAGCCAGTCACTGGCTACAACAAGACCAGCCCGACATCGTCAATACACTCATATGGACTTTCATTAAGGAGGGAGAAGGCCGGAAAAACTACAGGAACTTATAATGGGGTCCTTCTCCCTCTGAGCTTGCCTGAAGAGGGGACCAGAGAAATGCCTGTGAAAACAAACCAATGTAATGATTAATGCAATCATTGTTTTAAATTTGATAATCTAAGATACATAAACAAATCAGACTTCAGTGAAGCGGAAAAAGAACAAAAGCACATTTTAATTGGAGGGGTTGCATAGAGAGTAGTGTGTTTAATCTATTTTTCTCAAGTTTGCACATGACATTCGCCTTAAGGTTTCTTGGTGACAGTGTTTAAAAGTGTGTTGCAAAATATCTGTGAGTGAGTTGTATTGTGTGGTGCCTTTCGACATACCATTTTGCAGCATAAAAGATGTGCCATGTCTTTTTGAGACCGAGCTGTGGGGTTGTCAGCCATTTGTATCATCAGATTTGCTACTCTCTGCACTCTCTGTATCACTGTCTTATGGAGTCCTAAACCCCTCCACATATCTATTAGGTTGTGTTGTCTTAGTGGAAGATATTCTTTTTTTGTATCTTTGACAATACTAGGCTTAACATTTGAGAATGTCATTATTTTGATCTTCCTGTATAATAAAACAAAGTGATGTTTCAATATTGTACACTTTTTTTGTATCTCTTCCTAAACACTGCATCTAAGACATTGGAACCAGCTCTGTACCATTTTGATTTTATAAGCAAATAAATAATAGCGGAAACTCATTGACTTTAACTCATAATTTGCTCTCTCTGTTACTCTGTAACTGTTGCTCTCTCTGTTCGTATACAAGAAGGTTCTGCAACGTTAGTATAAAGTTAAAACGTTTTTATAAACAACAATAGTTATTGATAACGTGTTTAATAAGGTGCTTGCGAATTTTAAGATATGTGGAACATTTTAAAGGCACAATATGTAAAGATTGTTTTATTAAAATATCCAAAAACCACTAGAATGGTGTTATATATTTTGCTGACTTTTTTTATTTTTATTTATTTAGTCATTTATCAGACGCTTTTATCCAAAGCGACTTACAAATGAGGACAACAGAAGCAATCTATTGTAGTATTAAAACAACTAAAAACAGATCCAAAACTAAAAGCTAAACCTTTATAAATACTACCTATACACATTTTTAAAATAAAGAGATTAAATAATCCTAAAAAAATAACACTGAGCCAAACACACATGCTTAAAAAACAACAACTTACTTACACATAGTAAGAAATGGTTATAAAAACTGAAACAGAAGTGAAACAAGTAATAGAAAAGAGGAGAAATAAAAAGCTATACTTATCATTTGCTGGTGTCCTGCCCGGTGGAGTCGATGGTCTTTACACTCTTGGTGTCCTGCCCGGTGGAGTCGCACGGTAGAGTCGATGGTCTTTACACTCTTCGTTCTGCACACGACCGCAGCCGCGACCGCTTCCGCGGTAAACAAGTAAATACACTTACGAGCTGCTTTTAACTTCCGCTGATAAAGACTGCTTCT